>NC_044909.1:11502022-11802022 GCF_001633185.2 Quercus lobata | reverse complement strand
AGATTGAAACCCGAGTAAGAGGACATTGACTCTGGAGCTGACACATCATCCAAACCGCGTTTGCTTACGTGTCGGTGTTTTATTGGACTAGGTTCTGCCTCTCTGGTAAAGAAAAGAAAAAATGTAAATTACAGTATATATATATATTAGTAATAGTACTAACTAAAATCAACCCATCAAAATATATTCGTCTTGACTCTTTTTAGTCCTCCACTTCGATTCGGTATCTATCACTTTATAGTCTCTTTAACTATTAAAATCAACCCATCAAAAAAATAAAAAAATAAAAAATAAAATCAAGTTCCACTAAAAATAAAATAAATAACAATTTTAAAACATGTTAATGTCATCATAAAATTTTCTCTTCATAAAAAAAATTGACGTGATTTTTAAATTTTTAAACAATAACCTTTTTTTTTAATCCGTTTAGATAGAAAAGGCATAAATATATATAACTGAAATATAAACCAACATTTGCTACCCTATCAAGGGAAACCATATTGACGTGTGCTTCATCTACTACATATGTTAATTCTGTTAAAATTTAAATGAAATTGAGATATAACGATGAAATGGAATTGATTTTGAAAGTTAAAAACTAAATTGATACAACAACTAGTAAAGAACTAAATTGACATAATTAATAGTTGAATGATGAAATTAAAATTTATCTCATAGTTGGAGGTAAGTTAGCTAAAAAAAAAAAAAAAAAAAAACCTTGTTTCAAAACTTGAACTGATGAATTGTGATTGATCATTGTACAGTAATTAAAACATAACATCTTAACAATTATAACAAGTTGTGAAACTTTTTGTTTCAATAGATATTTTGATTTTGGTAACAAGTAATTCCATCATGTAAGCCACATGTCAACAACATTTAAATAATGATAAAAGATGTTACACACACCCTATTACACACTTTTTTTGAACTGAAACCGTAAGTTGAAGATATGGTTCCACTTGAAATTGTGTCTTCAACTTGTGATTTAATTCAAAAAAGGTGTGTGTAACAACGTGTGTTTAATAAACAATTCCCTTTAAATAAATATGAATGAGTGTTATATTAGTTTCTATTTAATATATATTGATGATGTGAGAAAATTTGAATTTTTTTTTTTTTAATGAATGATTAGGATTTTAAAACTCGTTGATTGAGTTACTTTGAAGAAATGAGGGAACTTAAAGATAGAAAATAACTCTTGTTAATGAAAAGATGAGAAAGAGTTGATCTTGTTTTGAAAAACGTTGTTCAAACCCTACAATGGCTTACTACCAATATTAATTAATCAAAACTTAAACCGAGTATTTATTTAGTCATGATCCAAACAAAGTAATAATGGTGGATAAACAATAAAGCAAATAAATTGCAAACACACGCACACAAAGACAATCATATATTCACGAAGTGAAAACCATTTGGTAAAAACACTCCAGTGCCATTCCTAAATCACCAAATTAACTTAAAAGTTGTTGCAGTACAAACGATACTCGACTTCCTATATGCGTAGTCAAACTAAGTACTTGAACTCTCTACTTTTGCCTAATCTCCAACAGAAATAAGGTGATTTTTGTGTTTGGAATACTCAATCTCTCAAAAAAAATTTCAATCTGAAATGGTTAAAAAAAAAAAAAAAAAAAAAAAAAAAACAAAGCTCTCAAGGTTTTTCTTCATTTTTCAGTGGTTCTTCCTGCTCTCAAAAATAGTGTTGTAATAAGAGTTTAATAGAAGTAGGGTTTAGGCTTGAGGTGGCTATACAAACCTTCCTAAAAGCAAATCTTGGAATTTATTCTCTAAGAAGGCCTCGTGAGTGTTTGCTGAGAGTTTCTATCTAATTCTCACTCGACCAAGGTCTTCAATCTTGCACAACAAACAAAAGCTTCAACTTTCAACCCCCATTACCACAACACATATTACAATTACAAAACCCCAAAAATTACAAGTAAATTTGTCACAGAATTAGCCAACAATAAAAATCCTAATATGTTTGATAATATGCAAAAGAAAGTAATTAATGTACAAGTGAGGAATGGTGAGTTTCAAATTGAATGGACAAAAAAAAGGTAGAGAATTACAAATGATATTGATAAAAGTAGTAAATTGTGAAAATAATAACTCAACAAACCAAAAATAAAAGAGATTGAAAGTTCAAATATGTGTATAAACACCCTTGAACGTTTAGACCCCCAAATTACAACTTAACCAATTCAAGCATTATGTCAAACAATTAGTGTGCGGAAAATTAACATAAGTTATAATATGGAATTGGAAAAACTATCTAAGCCAAATTAAAATCACAACCCACAGTAGATAATAAAAGGTAAAGATAAAAGGGAAGGAAGATGCAAACACAAAGACAACACGCGATGTGTTATCGAAGAGGAAACCGAATCCCTCGGCGTAAAACCTCTCTGCCGCCTTCCAAGCGGTAAACAATCCACTAGAAAATATAGTTGGGATACATGGACAGCAATAGACCTTCCAAGCCTAATCTACCCAGTGCACCTAAGCCTTCCAAACTTCTTATTCCAACGAGGTTGCGCCGAACCTTTTTCTTTTTAAGCTTCCCGGATTCTGCCACTAGACCATAGCATCAACCAATGAAGATTGGTTTCTTTCTAACTGCTTCCCAGAACACCAAACAGCCCTCTCACAGTAATGGATATGGTGAGAACAAGGTTTTGGTAAAAAGCCTCTCAAGGATTTGGGAATGGAGAGGAAGAGAGTTGAGGAATTTGAAGAGACACTTATGTAAAGATTGTAGATGAATCAATCTTATTTTACTCTTGGGTTTCTCTCTCAAAATTCTCTTTGGAAGCTCCCTTTCTTTTGTGGGTATAAGGGGTATATATACTAGGGTGAGAGAGGAATATGAAACGTCAAGTTTTTCAAAACAGGGCTGGCTCGCAACTTGGCCTCGCGACTTGACTGAGTCACGAGATCCAGTCGCGAGATAACCGTATGGCCAGTTGTCCTATTTTGTCCTGTAGTGCTCCAGCTAGCATGATTGTTCACCTTCTGGCATGCTTGGCACATGTGCTGCATCTGGCGGCTTGCAGCCGCGAGTCACCCGCGAGGCCAAGCCGCGAGTCTCTGTTTTCTTGCACACTCTTAAGCAAACTTCACTCTATCTTACTTACTACCCTTATAACAAGCCCACCTAAATACAAGGTTACTAAATGCTGAAATACAAGCAAATTTGGCACGGAATAAAGCCAATAAGATGGTTGAATAAATTCAACCTTACAATCTCCCCCTTTGGCTATTCCGTGACAAAACCCTAAAACAGACTCTAGACTTAACATGTGAGTTGGGAACAATTGAGCAAAACTCACTCACACCTAACTCTAGAAGCTGTGAAGCACTTGAATCATATGAACATAAGACTCCTGAAACACAATAATACACCATGATCATTGTAAGCAGAAAATCGTGAAATGCATATGAAACAAGCAATATGTGATCAAGCAAAGATGGAGTTAAGAAACAAACCATGGTTTGATCAACCAAGTAATCACTACAAGGTAGTGACCACAATGCTCATTCACACTTGGAATGAACACTAGGACATACAAGCTAACAAGCTCAATGCAAGTCTCTTGCATGCCAAACACTCAACTAATGCATAATACACTAAGTATATGCATCTAGGAACAATCCTACAAGGGCACAAGAGTGACAGTACTTAAAACAAAATGCAAGACATTTAGAAGAAGTACTGATTTAAACAAAACATAAAAGGTTGCATAAAGTATGGTACAAACCATAAAACCTACAAACTATGCGTAAAACATAACCCTAAAAGCTTACATAAGCAACATGGGTACAAACCACAAAATACTGAATATAAACTTAAACAATATAAACTAAAAGTGCTTAAAGTTTCTCCCCTTCAAAGTGATGAGAAGCTATGATGCACTTGGAGCATATATACTTGTAACCTGAAATACTTGCATAAAACAGATTAGACCCTTAAGGTAAAGCAAGTAATAAAATGACAAGTATAATGTCATAAGTAAATTGCGATCAAGTAAACATGATGTGAAATATGTGAGCAACTTGATCATACACCAAAACAGTCATATAGAAATGATTACGATGATCACATAGCAAAGCAAATGATCATCCGAACATGCATTCAATGGAGCATAATAGCATAGGGATATATGCATGTCCAAAACACAAACATGATGCAATACAAGAAAACAAACAAAACAAAACAAAGTTTTCTTATTATCTCAATGTATTCTCCCCCTTGGTATATGCATCTCCCTTATGGAATATCTCTCCCCCTACAAATGTGCATGAGAAATAGAATTTCTCCCCCTAAGGATGTGCACAAGAGTCATATAAAAATGACAAATCACTCCGGTATACTCTCTAGAGTATACTCTCCTCCTTTTTGTCAGGAATAGACAAAAGGCCAAGGAGAAACGAGGGCAAGAGATGAAGGAACGAACAATGATAATGATGCATGAGGGGAGCAAGGTGAATGAGAAAATGAAGCTCAAACCTAAGATAATGTAAAATGCTACAGAGCATAAGGTAGACATGACATGCTAGGATGAAGAAGTAAGGTCTATACCAATGCATGACAAGGGTAGCAAATGTGTGTGCAATAGCACAAAAACTCTCCAAAACATAATCTAAGGATCAAAATCAATGAAAAGAGTTTATAATTACCTTAGAGATGTTAATGGAATGAAAAACCATTCAAATTGATTGGGTTTTGATGAAAAAATAGTGAAAGAGGGGTTTAAGAGAGGATGGGAGAGGTTTAAAACAAGTTTCCCACAAAAAGCCCTTTAAAAAGCTATTTCTGGGCGTTTCACAACTGGGCGAGTCATGAGATTCAGTCGTGAAAATTTTCGTAAGTCGCGAGAAAGCCGCGAGTCTCGAGGTTCAGTTGCGAAAATTTTCGCGAGTCATGAGTGAGTCGCGAGCAAGCCGCGAGTGAGTCGCCAAAAGCTTCTGGATGAACTCGCTACTGGGGTTTCGCGACTGGCGAGTCGCCAGCTGAGCCGCGAAAAACTCTGACACCAGTTTTTCAATACAGAACATGGTTAATCAATGAAAAACAAAGTAAATACTAAACATAAACACAAGGAGTGATAAAAATCACTTCCAAAAACATATAAAATGATCAAAAATCTTTTTGGATTGAACTATATATAATTGAGCACACACACATCACATTTAGACAAGTACAATTTGACAAATGAAGAAGACATTCATTGAACATTAGGCATGTGTGTTGTGTGTGCATATCAAATGTGGAATAATCCTTAGTCTAGAGTGAAGTTTCAATGATCAATTCAATCAAGTCATACACAACTAGTACTAAGTCAAGTAGTCTATCTCAATTATAGAAATGAACATATATGACCTCCTACAAGAAAATGATTACATAAGATTGAAACTTTTCATTTGGCTTCTTACAATTCATATCATCTGATCATTTTGAATCAATACAACTCATTTTAAGCAATACATCTCAATTTTTGAGATTGATGCCTGAAATTTTTGATATTTCAATTTGCTAAACAAGCCTTTGGCTTTTGGGCATCATACATTTTCATATAAGTCGCTTTCCCTTTTTCCTAGTCGAATACTAGTATGTGCGATGGCTTTTGCAGCTCATTATCTCTTTTCATTTTGAGATTTACATTTATTGAGCTCTTTAAACAATAAAAATAAAAGAGTGGGAAGAAATATAAGCACAAATCTACGCATGTATCAAAACCAACATGACAATTGATTAATCATTCATGATAAAATTGAAAATTGATTTACAACAATCACACAAAGATGTCAAGATTTTTCCCACAAAGATATAAGTGCAAAAATAACAAGCTAAGCTCGAAAATGCACAAAGCCATTTGTACAAAGGTACAAGGCCAAACTCACATGTGATATGTGCTCAACAAATACGATCAAACTTTTTGAATTTTTTACTTTTTATGTGGTTTTGGATTTTTACTCACACAAAACAGTAACATAAAAGTAAGATAAAAAATGAAACAATGCATACAAATAAATGCAAGATGCACAAAGTGCATGAAGATATGACATTTAATGCATGAAAGGTCCTACAAAGATCTAAAGAATTAGATCAAGGACCAAAAGAGCAAAAGCTCAACCATAGGAACCCTTCCTCATCCAAACGGAACGATTGTTTGGAATGAGTGTCTTAAGAGAAGTGAGACGAGTGTTGGAAGAATGAGAACCGGAGATGCACATAGTTAAGGAGTTAAGAGCATTAAACATTTTCTTTAACAACATGTTATTTTCACTCAAAACCGGTTTACTCTTTTTAGCACAACTTCCATGAAGCTCAAGTTTCTCTTTTCTTTTAATTCTTTTAAAAGCATGAAACTTAGAGCATTGAGGTCTTAGATAACCAAAGACACCACAATGGTGACAAACACTGTGTTTAGGTCCATTAGCCTTTTTGGGAAGGGATCTAGCAACATGGTTTTGTTCCCTCTTCAACTTATGACATTGAGGTCTTATATGACCAATCACACCGCAATGGTGGCAAGTTGGAACAAACTTAGATCCATTTAAAATCTTAGGTTGAGACCTAAACAAAGGCTTTGACTTAACAGCCTTTCTCTCCACCTTTTGATTTCTTTTATGTGGAGGAATGTACACCGATTTGTCCTTTAAGGTAGAACACACACTAGGCACAAAATCGGGTACCACAACATGATTGCAACAAATATTTTCATCCTTTTTAACAATAGGTTCAGCAATCAAACACTTGGCATGCATCTTAAGAGATTTATTTTCACATTTAAGATCATCAACAAGTTTGATAGACAAAACAAGTTTAGCATCCAAGTCCATATTCAAACATTCAAACTCTTTCAGCTTTTAAAGAGAAATTTCAACAAGTTTTTTATACTTTTCAACCAATTTGTTGGATTCATTGAGCTTAGCAATCAAATCATCCTTTTCACAAAATAACTTGCTCAAATTCTTTTGAAACTTCTTAGCATTTTTCTTCAAGAGTTTGTCAACAACACCCATAGATTCAAATAACATGTCATCACACTTATGAGGATTAACACTCATAGAGGCATTTTTACAAACACGTGGCATGTTACATTCATCACCAACCAAATCATGCAAAGAGACATACAAAGCACAATCCATGGCAAATAAACACAAGGGGTCAAGGATCACACTTAGGTAATTAAACCACAACAAGTGTACCTGCTCTGATACCAAATGAAAGTTCAAATATGTGTATAAACACCCTTGAACGTTTAGACCCCCAAATTACAACTTAACTAATTCAAGCATTATGTCAAACAACTAGTGTGTGGAAAATTAACATAAGTTATAATATGGAATTGGAAAAACTATCTAAGCCAAATTAAAATCACAACCCACAGCAAATAATAAAAGGTAAAGATAAAAGGGAAGGAAGATGCAAACACAAAGACAACACGCGATGTGTTATCGAAGAGGAAACCGAAGCCCTCGGCATAAAACCTCTCCGCCGCCCTCCAAGCGGTAAACAATCCACTAAAAAATGTAGTTGGGATACATGGACAACAATAGACTCTCCAAGCCTAATCTACCCAGTGCACCTAAGCCCTCCAAACTTCTTGCTCCAACGAGGTTACGCCGAACCTTTTTCTTTTCTAGCTTCTCGGATTCCGCTACTAGACCATAGCATCAACCAATGAAGATTGGTTCCTTCCTAACTGCTTCCCAGAACACCAAACAGTCCTCTCACAGTAATGGATATGGTGAGAACAAGGTTTTGGTAAAAAGCTTCTCAAGGGTTTGGCAATGGAGAGGAAGAGAGTTGAGAAATTTGGAGAGGCACTTATGTAAAGATTGTAGATGAATCAATCTTGTTTTACTCTAGGGTTTCTCTCTCAAAATTCTCTCTGGAAGCTCCCTTTCTTTTGTGGGTATAAGGGGTATATATACTAGGGTGAGAGAGGAATGTGAAACGTTAGGTTTTTCAAAACAGGGCTGGCTCGCGGCTTGGCCTCGCGACTTGACTGAGTCACGAGATCCAGTCGCGAGATAACCGTATAACCAGTTGTCCTGTTTTGTCCTGTAGTGCTCCAGCTAGCATGACTGTTCACCTTCTGGCATGCTTGGCACATGTGTTGCGTTTAGCGGCTTGTAGCCGCGAGTCACCCGCGAGGCCAAGCCGCGAGTCTCTATTTTCTTGCACACTCTTGAGCAAACTTCACTCTATCTCACTCACTACCCTTACAACAAGCCCATCTAAATACAGGGTTACTAAATGCTGAAATACAAGCAAATTTGGCACGGAATAAAGCCAATAAGATGGTTGAATAAATTCAACCTTACAGAGATATATAATAGAGACTATGATTTCAGATAGAATATAATAATGAAAAAGAATACATGTGATTAACTCTAATTAGTCATATGAAGATTTATAACCAACTCCAAAATTTTGGGATTAAATTTTGGTTATTATTATTGTTGTTGTTTATGATTAAGTTTTGGGTTAATTACACATTTAGTCCTCAACATTTGCCTAATGTTTCAAAATGGTTCATATTCTTCGAAATGATTCATTTTAGTAGCAGTAATATGGAAGCATAAACAATGATAAAATAGATGATAAAGAAGAAACAACAAAATAGATATATTCAAAATAGGTTAAAACGGAATATGGAATATGAAAACAGAAACTAGTAAAATCTTACTTGAATAAAAAGTTTTGTCTTTGATAAAACTTGAAAACAAACTTCTATCTTTATTACAAGATTACAAAATAAAATATGTCTGAAAGGTTACAAGATTATGTCTGTCTGAAGGGAAGGGTTACAAGATTACAAAATAAAGGGAGGATTACAAAAGTCTTTCTAAGAGAGAGAGAGGGCTATCTTCTTTCTAGACTTTGAACCTAAAACTTATGAAATTTTGGACCTGAAATTTTTGGACCTGACTTCTGTCTTCAGAGTCTGTCTTTTTATAGATGAGATGACCTATGATATGTCTCCAAAAGTAACCTGAGTAAGTAAAGTTAACTCAAGTTAATCTGTCGGTGGAAACTTGTAGAAACTATTATTGATGAACAATAATCCGTCTGAATCTATCTGGAAGCTATTCATGCATGTTGGTGAATAGTGGTTTGTTATAATTATCTTAGGAGGGTCTGTCTGAGAGAGCTATTGTTTTGTCGTTCTAGTCTGTATCCACATAGTTATCATAATCTAGCGGATCAGAGTCATCTTCATACTGCTCATGCTCATGGAGTACTCCATGATTGCCACATAGAACACAGTATGAAATAGGAAGAGAGGTGGGGGCATGATTCTTTGTCATTATTCTGGGGTCCCTAGTAATTTTCCTTTTCCCAATAAGCCTCCTTGCTTTAGGTCTTGGACCATATACAGCTATCCTATTGGTGTAGCCATATAGGTGGAAGTCATGATTTAATTCTTTCTGTACTTCATAAATCTTATTACCCATGAAATTAGACCATTCTTGTGCTAGAGCATACGGGTCATCAAGTGATAGATATGTGTCTCCTGTGTACCAGTTATAGTCAGGGCTACAACTAAAATCACTTATGAGGACCAAAATGTGTGCTAGCCAAGCTTCCATATCCCATGTTGGGAGGGTGCCCCAAATAGTAAGCTTCATATAATTAAGTCCTCCAATTTGTGCAGCTACTTCTTGGATGACTTTAGGAAATAAACTAATCTGAATTCCAGAAGTTAGGATTAACTTGCTGATAAATCCTGCTTCTAGCATTTCAGACAACCATAAAGGATCACAAATCACTAGATCCTTTGTCTCAGTGTTGATAAGCAATCCAGAATAGGGATGATGTCTGTCATAAACTCTTTCTGCTTCTCCAAAACTTTCATACCAAGTGGCCTTGTGAGATAGCCATATGGCATCTGTCATGTCTTCTGTTCTGATAAATACTGTAAAGACTAAAATTTTAAAATAAGACATCCATCTGTCATGGGAACTGGTCATGGATTTATGAGTTAGTATATTCTATTGAATATCAAGGGGTAAGGTTCTAATGGCAAGTCTCATTTTTTGCTTAATCTTAGGGTGGAGCTTTGAAATGCTTGTTCCCATAAGATAGCTTTTTAGAAACTGTGGTTCTGTCTTTATAGAGTTTGAATCTCCATCCTCCTTGCCAGGGAGTTGACTACCAAGTGCTTCAATAAATGCACTGGTGCTAACAAGATGTAATTCCAAAGCCTTAAGGGTCCTTTGGAATAAGGGTTTCTGTTTGAGGGTGAAGGCTGTTTGGAAATTATCAAGAAGTAATTTAATATGAAAAGGAAGGTTTGTAAATTCTCCATTTTGAAAAGTAAGATCAGTGCAGAGCACTTCTTGCAGAATTTCACTTTTTTCACCACATGAATACATTGCCTCTACTAGCAATGAATCTTGAAGGGATGTTGTCTCAATTGAGACGCCTTCATGCTTATTCGAAATCTTTACTAAAGCTTTTCAGATTTGTTTAGGTCGCACCGCTGGTGCCTTGCTCTTTTCTTTTCTAGAAGTTCTTTTATACATATTAGTCTGCAATTGGCTTTTGATAAAAGGATTAGTTGGTACATCATTAGGTCTAGAAAAAATATTTTGAAAATAAACATATCTTTGCAAAGCCTCTTTAAAATTTATTTTAAAATTTTTTCTGTCAATATCTTTCAGTAAAATTCCTATGAAATGTTTTATAAGAAAATAATTTTTAAACCTTAAAATGTATAATATAGTAGAACAAACTTCTTTCTCAACTCCGTTGCTCTTTCACTGGGTAGTCGCATAAGTTTAGTCAGAATAAAGTCTGTCAATGTCAAGGACAGGGTGATTAGAATTCAAAAAATTCACAAAATCTATCATGATTTTATCTGTTTTGTATATTTTACTATATCTCTCATTCTACGAGAATATGCCAAATAATGCTTCTCTATATAACTTTCATCAATCACCATATTAGTCTGGGGAGAATATATCAAGGACTTATGATTAACTTTGTCAGTTATGTTTAAGAAATTAATTCTATCTTTGTTCAAGAAATTATCACAATTATTGTTTTCTTTAATAATTAGTAAAGGGGAGACTGTCAAAACTTTTTGTATTAAAACATCTTTTGTATGAATATTTGAAATTATTGTAAAAAGTATGAGTATGTTATTTATCACAATCTTGCTTGGTATATCTGTCAAACTGTCAGTCCATTCATATTGACTAAAAGAAATTGTAAGCATAGTTCCATCTTTTATATCTTTTCCACTAAATTCTTTTTCATAAGGTGTTTGGACTATATGTCGGTGCCTATGCAAAAAAGCAGTGGGAGAATAAGAATAAATCTTTGTCTCTATATCCTGTTTAAACTTCTTTATGACATTATCTGTCAATTGGTTAACAAGTGATTTTTCTGTCTTTAGAGATGACAAATGTCTTCTGTTCTAAAGATCCTTTCTTTATTAAGTTTATTATGATCAATTTCTTGATCATGTGAAATTTCTTTTTCTAAAGGGGGATTTGTCATTATTATGTCTATTATACGAAAACTTGTCAAGTTTACTATTTCAGCTATATTTTGTTCATTTATGTTTGTGGAATTATTAATTTCTTGTTTTACCATTTTTGCCTCTGTCATTAAATCTTGTAGAATTACTGGTTTTATATCTACTCCATCTTGTTTCTTTTTTGTCTTTCTTTTCTTATCTCTATCTTTCTTAGTTTTTTCTTCTTTTCCACATTCTATAACATGATGCCCATATTTTCTACATTTAATACAAGCAATATGTATGTCTATAGAATCTTTCAATTTTAGTGAATAGTCTTTTTTGTCTTTTAAATGATTAGGTAGGTTGTCTACCAATTTCATTATTATGTCTTTTTTGTTTTCTCTTTCTGTTATTGACTAAGTCTATTAGACTGTCTTTTTGTCTTTCTTCTTCAATTTCTTTCATTATTATACCTTTTTCTCTTTATATATCTATCATAACATCTTTTTTCCATATTGTTTGTATTGAACTAGTTTCTTTATTAGCTATCTTTAGAGTACTATCGTTTTGTCTTCCATTCTTTCTATCATTTCCTTTACTATTCCCTAGCTTTAGTACGTATACTTCTTTCATTAAAATCTTTTTCATAAGGTAATTGTACTATATGTCGGTGCCTATGCCAAAAAGCTGTAGGGAGATTATAACAAATTTCTGTCTCAATCTATTGTTAGAATAATTTTATTTTATGATTCAATATGGGGTCTACCAATTGATTAGCAATTCTTTCATATATTATTTCTGTCTTTAAAGATAATAAATGTCTGTTTTTCCTGTCAATTCTTTCTTTGTCAATTTCTTTTATTATGGAAGAATTATTGAGTAAACATTTCTTTCAGGATAGGTGATAAAATGAATTTAAAAAGTATGTCTTTTCCTAACACATTAGTTTTAATTCCTTCATCTATTGTTAAGAAGGGGTAAGGTAAAGCCATAAAGGGATTTCCTAAAATAACTTTAGAAGAAAGGTCTTTAATTAAAACAAAAATAGTTTCAAAACATATTCCATCATTACATATGTGAACATTAAGTATTTTATAATTAATTATCAACTTTTCTCCATTAGCCTGAGTTAATCTTTATGATGATTTTTCATAATATTTTAAAGATATTAATCCTTCTTGTATACAATTCATGTTAACTCCAAAATCTATCGAAGCAACTTTGGTCAAAGAGAATTCTTTATTAATTACTAGAGTGACTTCTGTATGCCATTTTTTAAAAATAACTCTGTCAATTAAACTCAGAATATTATATTTATTATGATCAATTTCTTGATCATGTGAAATTTCTTTTTCTAAAGGGGGATCTGTCATTATTGTGTCTATTGTAGTAAAACCTATCAAGTTTACTATTTCAGCAATATGAAAGTCTTCCTCTCACAATTAATTGATAGCCTCTAGATTTCATTGTCTTATTGTGGTTGGAAGTTATATATATATATATATATAGAGAGAGAGAGAGAGAGAGAGAGAGAGAGAGAGAGGATTGCTATGGGAATCGTTTGTATCATGTTCAAAACTATTAGAACTCTTTCTTGTTTAATGCTATAAGTTTATGTCTCTCCATGATGTGATATAACACCAAGGTAAATATGCTAGTTTCCATCGTTTAGGTGGCGAATTTTGCGTTTTCTATTCTGCCATTCCTTTTTGAAGAGGGTCAAGAAGAAAGGATCCAAAGAAAGAAAAATTACGTGTCAAGAAAGATATCTTCAAGTCAGAGGCTGGTGAAGGTTGTTGCTGTTTATTCCCCAATTCTACAGCCTACTTGCTTCGAATATCTAATAAGAATGCTTAGAGATCTCAATCCATGTGTCATGGTGCTCATCAAAGTTGAAGTTGAAGCTGATAATAATTCGCCAACTTTCTTAGATTGTTTTAATGAAGCACTTAACATATTGTTAGAATAATGGTTAAATGATTAAATTTACCATTTCCTAACAGCTTAACCTTTTTGGACAAGTTGTAGTTTATCATGGTATTAGAATAGGTGGTTCTGAATTAGAATTGTGTTTAAGCTTTTAAGATTAAAGTGGAGGTTGTTTTCTTGGGTCAGGAGATACAAATTATTGTTGCAAGTTGCAACTGAGGGTGAGAAAAGAATTTTCAGGTACATGGAGATTGATGCTTAGAGAATTTTGTTTACAAGATTTGGTATGATGGGAGAAAAAAAGTTTAGCATGTCATCTTTTTATCGAGAAGGACTTTTGGGGTAAACAAAATTTTGCTTGTGTCCCTATGGGAGCTTCTGCACCCTTAATACAAACGGAAAATGCCTAAATGTTGGGTAGAGAAGGGAAGGCCATTTCTTTCTCTTTCAGCTTTGAAGTTCCACCCAGACAAAGCCTAGGAAAGTATTTTGCAGTATTTACTGTGAATCTCTTTATGTGATGACTAATAAACCCTATAATTTATTTTAAGTGTCCCTCCATAGTGTTCCCAAATTAACTAAAACAGCCAAATTTTTGACAATTCAAATGCCTTTTCTCCTTTCCTAGGCAGGTGAAACAAATTCTAATCAATATAATGATAATAATAGTTATAGTAATCATAATAAAATCAACAATAACACTAAAAGAAAAACAAAATCCTCTCTTGAAGCCATAAAAGAGAATAGTTTCACAAGTAGAAGAATTAAATTCCAGAATAGTGAAATTATAATATTGAGAAAGCCAGCTCAATCAGTCAAACTGAAACAGCTAGCACTTATATGTATGTGAACTTTCCCAAGGTCTCTTCACTATCTGTTATGGGCTACAAATTCAAAGTAGGAGGGTGCAAAACAGCCATGTAGAGTGATTTTTTATTAAGCCTACATAAGCTTATCAAGTCTTACACAAGCTGAGGATTCATACAGCTGCTCATGATCAATAGTCAATTCTTCTTTTGTTTTACATGGTTTAAGGGATTAAAAACCTTGTATTTCAGATTATTTGCCAGTAAATATAGTAGACTAATATTTACGCGCAATAATTACTGAATTTATGACCTCATCCGTTGGATGAAAAACTGATAGAACATCAAATCCTTGAAGATCACAGGGATCAATGACAGGGTAGAGGAATGCACGAGCTCCATGTGCACTCCTGAGTAATAGAATAGCTCCGGGAGCCATGTGCTTAGCTAAGTGATCAATTGCTTGAGCCTTTTCCTCCTTTTCCATGCCTACTAGTGCTGCCAAGAAGACAACTTCATATTCCTTTAAGCCATTTGACACTTCCATAACATCAGCAGTGTGGAAAAACATTCTCTTTGACAAGTCAGGATCCGATGAAACCAAGTTGAGTGCTTTGGAATTTGCCGAAGGGTCAATATCATAGTTATGAAAGCATGTAGTCCTAAGGTGATAAGAGGCCAAGACTATCGAGGTGAGAGGGAGGGGACCAGAGCCAACAAATGCAACTTTTGTGGGTACTTGATTGCAATGCTTGATGAGCATGTCGAATTCTAAATGGCCAAGTTTGAGGTAATTGGAATAGTAAGGAAAGAGGCTGATATGGTTAAGTGGGTTGTCATGGGATGCAATGAAGGTAGAAAAATGGCTTTCTAAAAGTCCCTCAGCCTTCCCACAAAGTTTAATCAGCTTAGACCTGATTTCAAGAACTCTTTTGCATAGCTTGGTAACATCTATAGGACATGGTGATGTACAAGTGAGTACAAGTTGAGTGAAGAGGGTGTTAACATGCTTTGAGGGATTGAGGTTTTCTAAGCTTGAAATTTCGTCATAGAGCTCACAAACTTTTCCCACCAAAATCTCTTGTTGATAGTCCATGAAGATACTGAAAAATTTAAGAGTTCCTAAGGAAAAACTTAGTCATCTCCAAGACACTCCCTCCACAATAATTTATATGCCTGTCTTTCCTTGTAGATGGCTACTTTTTTCTTGGTAAGTTTGTAGATGTCCATTCATTACCATAGTGTCCACTCATAGGATGGCACAATGTGATTAAAGAAATTTTTTCTTAGTAAAAAACCATAACCAACCACAAATTGGTACAAGCCACAATGGAGAAGGGTCGCCAGGGAAAAGCTAAAAGTACTTTTAGCTTTTCCTTAGTCCAAAAACCTCGTAGGAGTTCTTCACAGCTTCAGCATTACTAACTAAAGAAGCTTATTGAAAAGCCATTAACCTATGTTGGCCTTGTCAAAACAGGTCATTGGAGGTAGATTTGGATACAGTTGTTTCAATGAAATGCTCACTCTCAAATCGATAGCCATACAGTTGGAACAAACACTGCCCCCCTAAAATAAAATATGAGAAGACAATTTTATGTTAAAAATCTAGTGTGTAGCTTGTGATAAGGAAGTGAGTTTGTGTTTTAAATGGAAGTGTACCAAGAAATTTTACAATTTTGATCTTCTTGTTATACCAATCAAATAAGTAATTCGTAAGAGATTCTCTTATAAGGGAATTTCATAATTATTATCTATAATTGATGATTTTGTTTTATTCTGGAGGTGAATTATATGGAATCCTAGGGGCAATTATCAGTTGAATACCTTAAAATTTGTGTTTATACATGTCTCAAAGTTGCATTAATTTCTTATAAATTTCTTTTTTTTTTACTCATTTTGCTCGAAAATTTCAGCCTAAGACGCAACAAGAAATTTTCATAGGAAACTTCTATAGTGGCCAAAAAGCCATAATAAAGTCATGACTGACGAGGCACCATGAAAATGAGTTATTCCCTCATATGACTTCCTACCACTGAACAAAGTGTATCGTAACATCGTGTCACCATGCAATGGGAGGAAATGGGATAACACAACTTTACGTTATTTATTACAGTCATTTAAACCACCATTCTTAAATCAAAGGTGGAGCTAGGCATAATATAGAGCAATTCACTTGCAATATAAAATTCACTACAGTGAAGTGTTTGTAAAATTTAAGTTTCTCTGTTAAAGCAATCCACATTAATCAACACAAAAGGCAACGCATTCATTCAATTTTATGAGTCTATTATGTCGACATTTCATGGCATCATAGCAGCTAGTTCCCTGCAACTTTAAAATACCGATTAATTTATGCTGTTGCTCTCTGTATCTATGTCAATATTTTATTGATAATCTTTAATTGGCAAACCAGAACTCGTGCATCTGATCATCATGGTTGAGTTAAGCTATTGGGTCCCCCAAGTCCCCATTCATGCTTTTGCCCTTTGAATATCTTATCAAGCTTCAGACACAGACGTTGGTTTGCTCTAGTAGTTCAAGGAAAACGTTGCAACAAATTATTTACTAGTGTCACTAGATAGCAGTTGAAGTAACTGTCCTCCAAATCAGTATGGAGAAAAATTCTGTCCTTTAAATATTCAATGATACACATTATTGGTTGTTAAGAAAACGACAAAACTGCCAACCAATCTATAGGAACCATCCCAACGAAAAGTGTTTACCAAAAATCATGATTGTGGTGATTGCTAGGCATTTTTCCAAAAACTAATGGCCAGTTCCGAATAAAAAATATAGCCCGTGAGAAAGGCCTTACCCAAAGAAAGGAGAAGCAAGCACTCGGCCCAAACTCAGGTACAAAACGTCAAATTAATTTGCTTCTCTCTGAAAAGGAACTTGAAAACTTAGATAACTCGGCTAAGAAAAGAAAAGGTGGGAGTAATGTTTGCATTGATCATGGTGTCTATCATAATGATAATGCTAGTGTGCATTGTGTTAGTGATATTGCTTATGATGCAAATAATAGTGATACTAATGAAGCTCAGAATGATATTGCTCTTAATGTGCATTGTGTTAAACTCGGTACAAATGATGAATCTGATATATCGGCGGTGGCTGCTGTGCAGCACCGTCGGAAGCCATGAATTCCTTAGGATGGAACTGCCGGGGGCTTGGGAACCTCCGGTCAGTTTGAGCATTGCACGATCTTGTGCGATGCTGGGGTCCCAAAATAGTCTTCCTCTCGGAGACTAAAGTTAGAAAAAACAGAATGGAGAGAATTAAGGATAGAGTTGGGTTTGCAAATGGGCTCTATGTTCCCTGTCATGGCCGTAGTGGGGGGTTGGCTCTCCTGTGGACTAGGGATACAAATTTAGAGATCAAAAGTTACAGCAATCACCACATTGATGCTGTCATCACTGAAGAATCCTCTAATTTTATTTGGCGTTTCACTGGCTTCTATGGTCACCCCCAATCTCATATGAGACAGCAGTCTTGGAATTTGCTGGAGTTCTTAAGGAATCAATTTCAGCTCCCTTGGTTTTGTATGGGCGATTTTAATGAGATTTTATCTATGGATGAAAAATCTGGTGGTGCAAAGAGATCACAGAGCCAGATGGATAAATTTAGGAAAGTAGTTAATGATTGTGGATTCAAAGATTTGGGATACCTGGGGCCGGATTTCACCTGGTGTAATATGCAGTCTGGTGGCAGCAGGATGTATCTAAGATTAGATAGAGCTTTTGCAACAATTGATTGGATTGATAAGTTCAGTGAAGTAAAAATTAATCACCTGGTGGATTCCACTTCTGATCATTGTGTGCTTTATGTTGCTGACCCCAAAGCCCCTAAACAATCCAACACCCGCCGATTTCACTTTGAAGCTATGTGGGCAAGAAATGATGAATGTAAAAACATTATTGAGGCTGGATGGTATGTCTGCATTTTTCTTTCAAAAATATTGGAGTATTGTAGGCAATAATGTAACAAACGTGGTGCTGAATGTACTTAATTCTGGAATGTCCATGGCTGAAATAAATAAAACTAATATAGCTCTTGTGCCAAAATGCAAAAATCCTCTAAGAATGATTGATTTTAGGCCTATTAGCCTTTGTAATGTTGTTTATAAGCTCATTTCTAAAACTTTGGCTAATCGTCTTAAAGCTATTCTTCCTTATATTATTTCAGAGAATCAAAGTGCTTTTGTGGCTAACCGACTCATCACTGACAATGTTTTGGTGGCTTATGAGATTATGCACTATATAAAGTGTAAAAGAGATGGGAATGATAGTTTTATGGCTGCAAAGCTAGATATGAGCAAAGCTTTCGACAGGGTGGAGTGGTCCTTTATTGACAAGGTAATGAGGAGAATGGGCTTTAATGAGTCTTGGATTGATTTGGTGATGAAGTGCATAACCTCGGTAATGTACTCAGTCATCATAAATGGTTCGGTTCATGGATGTATTGTGCCAACTAGGGGCCTTAGACAAGGCGACCCTCTATCTCCCTACTTGTTCCTTCTTTGTGCGGAAGGCTTCACAGCTCTTATCAATGAAGCAACAAGATGCCAACAACTGAATGGCATAACCATTTGTAGAGGGACACCAAAAATCAGCCACCTTTTCTTTGCCGATGACAACCTCCTCTTTTGTAAGGCAAATAGAGTTGAATGCAACAAGCTGATGGAAATACTAAGAATCTATGAATCGGCTTCGGGGCAAAAGATCAATACCGAGAAGTCCTCAATATTTTTCAGCCCAAACACTTCTCAAGAGCGAAAGGATGAAATCTTAAGCATTCTTGGGCCTATGAACGACTCGCGGCATGCAAAGTATCTTGGTCTCCCCTCCATTATTGGTCGCTCAAAAAAACAAATCTTTGCAGAAATAAGAGAAAAGGTGGGAAAGAAGTTGGCTAGCTGGAAAGGTAAGCTTCTCTCAATGGGAGGCAAAGAAATCCTAATCAAAGCGGTTGCGCAAGCCATCCCCTCCTACACTATGAGTTGTTTCCTTCTCCCAATGTGCCTTTGTGAAGACCTTGAAAGGGATTTGAGAAGCTTTTGGTGGGGTCAGAAGCAGCAAGAATCTAAGGTTGCTTGGGTTGGTTGGAAGAAAATGTGCAAACCAAAATCCCTCGGTGGATTGGGTTTCCGTAATTTGCATGCATTCAATTTGGCCTTACTTGCAAAACAGGTCTGGAGGATTTTTACGAACCCAAGCTCCCTGGCTGCCCGAATTTTGAAGGCTAAATATTTCCCATATGAAGACATACTGAATGTTGGTCTAGGCAACAACCCCTCGTTCATGTGGCGAAGTATTTTCCAAAGTATTGAAGTCATTAAGAACGGAACTCGTTGGCGAGTTGGAAATGGGCATCTAATTCACATTTGGAAAGACAAGTGGCTCCCAACCCCTTCCACATTCAAAGTTATTTCCCCTCTGAGAGATTTTGGAGATTACCCCATGGTTTCCTCCCTCATTGACCAAGATACTAAGTGGTGGAAGGCCAATGTAGTAAGGACACTCTTCTTGCCCTTTGAAGCAGATATGATTCTAAAAATTCCTCTAAGCCAGCGGCTGCCAGAGGATTCACTGATATGGATTGGGAACAAAAGAGGGGTGTTCACAGTTAAAAGTGCATACCACATTGCTGCCAAGCTTCAGTCAGATAAGGATTTGGGAGAAAGCTCATCCGGAGACTCAAAAAGCATTATTTGGAAAAAACTTTGGAAAATGAAACTCCCTCCAAAGATCAAGATCTTTGCTTGGAGAGCCTGTGCTAATAGCCTCCCTGTGTATGTGAAAATGGCGGAAAGAGGAATTCAATTGTGTTGCGACTGCCCTGTATGTGGAAAAGATTTTGAAAGCCTAACTCATGCATTAATCCAATGTGATTTTGCTCTGTCAGTTTGGGCTCTTTGGAATGACTGCCCCTTACTTCTTCTTTTGAATGCCTTGGACTTCACTGATATAGTTCTTCATTTCTGTTCAAGCCCCAATGGTGAGCACTTAGATTATTTTTTTGCTACTGCCTGGGCAATTTGGCACAACCGGAACCAACTAGTGCATAATGAGAAGGGCCTCTCTCCGCTGCAAATCTGGGATTTGGCGAGAAGTATTATTTAGGATATCCATGAAGCCAACAATAAGCTCAGTTATGCGAAATATGAATCGAATGTGGGCTGGTTGGCCCCTCCGCCTGGATATTTCAAAGCTAATGTGGATGGTGCGTCGCCATTGGATGGCAATGGCACCTCTAGTGTGGGTGCAATTGTTCGCAATAGTGATGGATTGGTTGTTGCAGCTCTTTGCAAGGCTCTGCCATCTATTTATCTAGCCGAGTGGACTGAGCTTTTTGCTTTAGAACAAGGCATCTTTCTAGCTCAGCAAATGGCGATCTCGAAAGTCATTTTTGAATCCGATGCTGCTCTTGCAATTCAGGCCATTTCTCAAGGCTCTTGTGGTGGAGAGATTGGTCACTTAATCCAAGGTATCCTGGAAGCAAAGTCCTCTTTCACGGATTGCTCCTTCAGACACATAAACAGGGCATTCAATGGTGCTGCTCACGAGCTGGCCCAATATGCAAAATGGAATAACGCTAGTCATGTATGGAAGGATGTTTTTCCCCTGTTTTTGAATTCCTTGTTCCATTCTGTATTGAACTAATGCTATCTCTGAGTGTGCTCTGTTTCTGTCCTATGTGGACTCTGTTTTCGGACTATATTCTCTGCCTTGTTGTTTTCTTCTCTTGCTTAATGAAATTTCATTTCCCTCTCAAAAAAAAAAAAACTAATGGCCAGTTTGGATTGAGGGGAGGGAGGGAGGGGGAGTAGAGGGATCAATGCAAACTGACCATATGGGATCAATGTAGTGTGCCAAAGGTCCTAAAAACTGGCTGGTGCAGCCTATGAACACCCTAATTTATATTCATGGTAGCTAGTTCCCTGCAACTTTAAAATACTGATTAATTTATGCAATTGCTCTCTGTATCTATCTTTAATATTCTATCAATAATCTTTAAGGAAGCAAATCAGAACTCGTGCATCTGATCATCACGGTTGAGTTAAGCAATTGGCTCCCCCAAGAGGATTTATGATTTATGCCCTTTGAATATCTTACTAAAAGCTTTAAACACAGACATTGGTTTGCTCTAGTCGTTTGTGGCACAAAGTGTATCATACCATCGTATTGAAAAGTTGGCTACCAAGAGACGTGATGTGGCAATCGCTAGGCAATTTTCCAAAAACTAAGGGACCAATGCAGCGTGCCAAAGGTCCTAAAACCGGCTGGTGCAGCCTATGAACACCCTAATTTATATTCATCCTATCTCTCCACGGGTAAACTAGCTTAACATCTAGAATGGAAACCAGTCTAACATGATTTTCATGGAAAAGATTCAATAAAATAGCCCACAAAGACAACACAATGATACACATTGTTTAGATTGAATACAAACTATCTCCGCACAAACTATTAACATGCCTATTAATAACAGATGAAAGAATACAGAGCATATTTATGATACTGTTTCATAACCAATTCCTAATGTTCCATTTAGAGTAGAAAATTACACTTTTTTTGCAGGCCATGTGGCTTGAGCTGACATAATAATTCCCACAATCACTCCAAACAACCCAAGTGCACTACCAAAGATTTTGATAACAAGAATCTTTACAAAAAGAGAGGAGTTTTGAGCATCAGACAAAGCACGACTGCTTCCAATGATTCTCACACATGGCCTGTTGTCAAAAGAAGAATCTGCACAATTGTAAGAGCAAGGGAAAAAAATTTGAGTGTTAGTTAGGAGAACTCCATTGGAGGATCTAAGAGTAAAAGAAAAGAGATTTGAACCCGCAGACAAGGTTTAAAAAGCCCACGATAATCCCAGAGGCAAAGATCGCATATCCTGCTCTAAGAGACTCAGGTGCATAAATCTGTGATTTTGGAACACTCTCTAACTTTGTTTGTAGAATAATTGCCACAATAAAGCCATAAATTGCAACAGCTTCACAAAAGATAACACTGGGTGAAAAAAATTTGGAGCCATCAATACATAAGAGGTATAACAGGTTTGTACCCCAAAATAAAAAGTAGCTGTACATTAGAAGTGCAAACAGAAAAATCATCAAAAGTATCTTCATTTTTTAATTTTCTGATAAATCAAGATATCAACAAAAGTATCAAGATATGCAGATCATTTGCAGCCTGGTGTTAAAATTTAACATTGTGGGGATGATTAGACCATAATATATGATACTTCAAAGCAGAAACCCAGTTACCCAAAAAGAAACCTACAAACACAAACTGGGGTTTCTCATTTCATCTATAAAGAGACAAAATTGCTTATACAGAAGCATATTTAGGGCGTTTATCTACTCCAACTAATAATGAGCTAGAGAAGTCTATATGCTAGCTTGTACATTTACTCTCTCTGTCTCTTTCTCTCTCTCACACACACACATGCATACACATACAATCAAAGTTCATTCTTACTCTGTGATGCATGTTGTCTCAATATGGTTCCTATACGTGAATTAGTTGGTGAAAATGGAAATTGTTTTCTAGCATAGTTTGAAAGAATGCTAGAAGCCCCCCTCCAAATTAAAACATAAACGCTAAAAATATTTGTATTCCTCTTTTCTCCTCTCTTTCCTTCTTCTCTTGTCGTAATGGCACTTGAGCACAATTAAATGTTCCCTTTTCCTTCTTCCATACAACCCTTAATCAAACTCTTCTCCTTACCAATCAGAACTCTAAAACCCTGGGGACTTTTTCTACCAAAAAATCATCAAACCAGCTTTTGATTCCTAAACAAAACTATATCTGTAATTTTCTAACTTCTTGTTTGCTTCAAGAGATAGTCTTGTTCTTTTTCCCTCTCTTATCAAACTCTAATCAATTTTGAGCCCTAACCCTTTCTTCTAAAACCACAAATCCTAATGACTTTTTAAACCTATCATAAGCACGTGTAAACAGGTTTACAAAATTTTCCTGCATCACTAAAGCAGTGAATACTAGGTTAATGAGTAAGTTCATGTTCTTCATAATACACAAATACAATACGCATTTACTAACAATTTCAATTCTAGCATGATTATCTAGGAAGCACTGATACTACAAATTAGTAAGCTATATCCATATCTGATACATATCCAATCCAGTGGATACTTCTTTACTTTATTTATTTCTCTCCCTCTCTCTTAACCACAAACTCTCTATGAAACTAAGAGTTTGTTAAATAGTTTATTATTTAGACATGTTTTATGTATCTAATCTATATATATATATATATATATATATATAACATATAAAATTCTTCTTCTTCAAAAAAAAAATTCAAGATTCTTGGCATATGTTAAGCATCTTATCATTTATCTGATACATATCCAATCCAGTGGATACTTCTTTACTTTATTTATTATTTCTCTCCCTCTCTCTTAACCACAAACTCTCTATGAAACTAAGAGTTTGTTAAATAGTTTATTATTTAGACATGTTTTATGTATCTAATCTTTATATATATATATATATATATAAAACGTATAAAATTCTTCTTCTTCTTCAAAAAAAATTCAAGATTCTTGGCATATGTTAAGCATCTTATCATTTCTCATTTATCTATGTTAATGTTGGTAAAGTTATTAAATTCAGAAATTTTCTATTAGTCTAAGCTTTCGGATCTTTGTGCGATGGCAAGTGCCTTCCACCAAAAGTGAGAAGTTGCATGTTCAAGTTTGGAAATCAACCTCTCCAAAAACAAATTGGGGGTAAGGCTACCTACCATGACCTCTCTAGGACCCTGCAAAAGTGAGAGCTTTATACATTGGATACAACCTATTTTTTTAAGCTTTTGAGACAATTGAAAATTTATCATGGTATTAGAACAGGCCATCATGAGTTCAAACCTGTCTCCGCTCTATTCCGTGTGAGTAGGAGTGTTAGAATATTGGTTTAAGTGTTCAATTCAACATTTCCTAACAACTTACACTTTTGGGATAGTCACTAATTTATCAATCTATTGAACTAAAAATTTACATAATAAGCACTTAAAATTACTGATTTATATCTAGATTAATTAAAATATTCAAGACATAGAAATTTCGCAACTAAAGTGTGTTATCAAGTTCAAAATCAAATTTAACCAAAACCCAAAAGCTAAAATGACCATTAAAAAATTTTAAAAATAAAAAAAAATAAAAAACCCAAAAGCTAAAATAAACATATATTATAAACACTGAATTTGTTAAAAGTATTTAGATTTAAATTCATTATGGAAAAATATAAATTTTAAATAAATAAATAAAAATTAAAAAAAAAAAAAAAAAGTAGAAGAAGAAGAGGCAATGGTACCTAACTAAATTCTTGGTACTTGGAAGGAATATGGGGAGCTTTGATTGCAGCACCGATCAAACTGCTTCCGGTTATACAAATGCCCCTAAGAATCCAACATAAGTACAAAATTAGGTTTTCAGAAACTTTAAAAAAGATATTCTATAATAAAAAAAAGTTAAAAATAAAATATGATTATAGAAAAGAGAGTAAGAGGAGATACAAGGCGGCGCCGAGGACAGATACGACAATGGAGACGGAAATTCTGACGGCGGCGAAGGTGTAGGGGAGACATCTTCACAAGCGCGTGGGGCCACGCGCCGCTCTCCATGGATGCTGCTTCTGTTCTGTGCCTGACATGAGTTTAGCGTCAGAAACCTCATTGGTTAATGGGCCTACACTAAAATGGTAAATTAGCTGGTGATACTCATGGGCCTGATTTGGCGTTGGCAGGCCCAAATATTAAGGGGCTTTACTATCGGCTCATCCAGCCCATTACAAAATATGTTAAAAGGAGAGGTAACTTATGAGAAGTTGTGAATGAAACAATATCATTTTTAGACCATACTTGAATTACAAAACTAACGGTCTGATACAATATTCTTTACACCTTGAGAAGATTTTAATTTTGATTGTTGGATTTTAATTAACTCAATTGTAAGGTATCTTATGTTTTAACAAGAGTTTGAATTTAGCTTACGACAGCTTTCCACCTTCTAAAAAAAAAATAAAAAAAATTTAGCTTACGCCAAAAATAAAAAATTTATTGGTGTCAAGGAAAATAATAATGAGCAATTATTATTGAATGGAATAGATGTTACCCAAGTTTTTTTTTTTTTTTTTTTTTTTTTTTTTGAGAGAGAGAGAGTTTCAACGTATAGCGTCCGAGATGCTACCTAGATTTTAAATCCTTATTTTGTGATTGAAACAATACCCTTACTTGGACGGTTGGACCTATCAGTGAGACTAATTTTATTATGCACTTGTTGGTATAATAACAAAGTTTAGTTTCAAACTAGTTTGGAAAAATTTTCCTCTAACTCATTATGTGGAAATTTATAAAACTATCAATATGTCTTATTTAAACAAATCACATGACTTATAAAAGAAAATACATTTAAATAAGTCACATAACTTATCAAAAAAAGTTATATAACTACACATGTATGATCTCTTTAATCCCAATATAGTAAATTTACATTCATTTTTAGGGGAAATCCAGTACCCATTTATTGCTTTTTTTAGTTAGGGCAAAACCTAGGTACATAATTTTTCCTTTTAGTTATGCATAGACGCATGTGGTAACAATTAATTCTATATCTCTTTAAAGTATGACTAGTAATCGCATTCTATCACTTGTGCTGTAATACTATGCTACTTTTTTTTGGAAAATGGCCCTAAATCAATATGAAGCGAAAATTTTTTTCATAAGAGGACGGAAAATTATTAGGTACTTCCGGAGTACCATAAATGCGTACTCTTCCCTCTCACATAAATGGTGGATCACACCGTGAATTTAATTAGTGAGACCTACCATTCATGTGAGAGGAGGAAACACATATTTATGGTATTCTAGGAGTACATAATAATTTTCCTAAGAGGACAATATCCATGTGGTGATTGAATTTACTATGATATTTTTACTATATATATATATAAAAAGGGAAGTGATATCCTAACCTTCTAACAAATTACTCCACTCTTTATCTATTAAAGTTATGATTAAAAAACCTTATATATGATATCAATTTTACAATGCACCAATTAAAAAATTATAATTTCCAAATCATAGCTTCAAATATATTTGAAATTATCTTTTTTGATAATGAATTATAAAAATCATCAATTTATATTACTTAACTAAGTCACATATGAAATTGGAAAAAGATTGATGCAAAGAAACTATTTCCTTTACAAATTCATTAAAAAAATTACACGACACCAAAAATTAAAAATTGTGTAGAAAAGCAAATGATGGAAGCTGCTTACACGTGCCATCAGAGTTTGGCACGTGGTGAATTTTGCTGTTTCATGATTGGCACGTGTACTTACGGGGGAAAATAAAAGGTCAGTTTTGTTTGCGAGAGTCAAATTGGCATCAACACAACACAAGAGAGAGTGAGAGTGAGAGTGAGAGTGAGAGGAATGGAGGGGAAGAAGACGAGGGAAGAAGTGGAGAAGAGCGGAATGATAGACACGTGGATGAGGAAGCACCGACTGATTTACACCGGAGCTACAAAGCACCCTTTCATCCTTAGCATTCGAGATGGGACCGTCGATCTCGAAGCCTTCAAAACATGGCTGGTGGGTATCACCTTTTCTTTCACTTATTATACATCTTGTTCTGCCATATTTCAGCTTTGCTTTTATACGCTGTTTGAGTTTGCGCTTTCGGTGGAACCGCTATCTTAAACTACGGTTTAAACCATTTAGGACACGGTTTTCTCATTTCTGTTGTTGTTTATTTATTTATTTTTTAATTTAAATTGTCTCTTTATCATTGCACCAAAACATGATTTGATTTTTGGTATAGTACTAATCAGTTTTTGATGTTGACATGATTAAACCAAGGCCTCTTATTCTAGTATTAAAGACTTTATCGGTTTAACTAACTGCAACACGCTATTTAAATTTAAATTAAATAAAAAGCATTTCTCGTTTGGTTTTGGTGCACGACTAGAATGCAATGATGCTTAATTCTTATGTTTACGTTGGACTTATTTTATTGTTCCTTTAATTATTAAAGTATATGGGCGCAATAAAATCTCACAACTTTTACTCTCCAGATGTTTTGAAAATGTTAGTAAGATTTTGTTGTCAATCTTACAAAATTTACTGCTTATTACACAGTCTTAAAAAATGTGCATCAGTTTTTAAAACACACACAACAACAACAACAACAAAACTAATTAAGAAATTAAACTGTTTTGTTGACGTGGCATAAATGAACCATTCAAATTCATTGTTATATTTGCTAAAATTAATATTTTTAGCATTTTTCAATTTCTGTTCATTAGTTGTTAGGAAACTAGCTATATTATAGCTAGTGGCTATATGTGTATGTACTGGAATAGTATGTGAGAATAATAGATTAGTGTTGCTAGGACATTCAGTCAGTTGTTACTGTTAGTTACAGTTAGTTACACTGTTCAGTCAGTTACTGTTAAGCAGTTAGTTAGTGGTTAGTTTTGGGGGGAAAATATGGGATTGTATTGTATATAAGCTGCTATGATGATCAATAAGAGGTATCCAAGAAATTAACCAAGTTTGTTCTCTCTATCCTTCTTTAACTCTCTCTCTTTCTCTGGAGGTAGTTACCCTCGAAGTAACTGTCATTCTCTTGTATTCCCATTCTTCCTTTCTTCCATTTTCTGAATTGCCAAGCACTTAACACTAGTTCTTGCTAAAGACTGACTTAAATTCTTTTTTTTTGAAATTGATGTTAGGTACTTCAAATTTTTACATAAGTCTTACGCACTAATGCATTATTTATTTATGTTATTAACAGTAGTGACAATCATATTGATGTTCACACTTATTTTGAAAGCATTTAGCTTCATTTTTTAATTTGTAGTACATTTGGAATTTTTCTTTTTCTTTTGGTAGGGACAAGATTAAAAATTTGCAATACATTTTATCAAATTTTCTAATTTGTAGTATATTCAACATTTCTTTTTTGCAGGGACAGGATTACATATTTGTTAGAGCCTTTGCCCCATTTGTGGCAAGTGTGTTGATAAAGGCATGGAAGGAGTCAGATGATAGTAGTGATATGGAAGTCATATTGAGCAGCATGGCTTCTCTAAATGATGAGATTGCATGGTTCAAGAGCGAAGCCGCCAAGTGGGGTGTTCAAATCTCTGAAGTTGTCCCTCAGAAGGCAAATCAAGATTATTGCCGGTATCATATCGTCTCTGATACTAGTATGACAAATAAATTTTAATTTCCTCCATTACATTGGTTGCGAATGATGCTAGGGGTATTACAAATTTTAATACATAAACCTTAGAAACTGGCGTGTCACTTTTAAACACAAAACAGAAAGAAAATTGAGAAATATTTTTATTGTGTTGTTGATGACATCACTTGCATTAATTATCATGTAAGGTTGTAAGCCATTTATGGTATACTTGGTAGTAGCTTTAACATTTTTCTATTGGTTATTGGATTATGAACTCTTTTATTGATGTAAATGAATATACCTGAAGGGCTTGACAAACAAATAAAGTTTGATCCGGCTGAACTACTCTCTAATGTTTGTAGTGCTGGGTTAAAAATTTCAGTGCCTATTTGAGTTGTGTCCATGGTTGTTCCAGTGTTCCATGTTATATAGCATGTCCGGGCCTGAATACTAGTCTTATCTTATTAGCCATAGACATGAATCTTTCGGATTGCCTAAGGTGGAGCTGATCCCCCTAGTTAAGGTCTACTATGTTAGATGTTGTCTCTATTTTAGATTATACTTATTGTAGTCACACGCATTTCTGCGAGTTCCCTCAAGTATTTTTGTCCTTCACTTTGAACAACTATTGAGATGAATCTAGAAGATGCTAGTACAAGTATTTTTGTCATTCACTTTGAACAACTATTGAGATGAATCTAGAAGATGCTAGTACAACTTCGTTTCTGCAAAAAGATGCTTTTTTTTAATTTATCTTATTTCTAAATCTAAATCATCAACTTGTTTTTCTTTGCATCAAAGATGACATCTTAGTAGGCCTTCAAAGGCCATTCCTTAGAAAATTAAGCATTCTTTGGATTCTGTTTCCAGGTTCAGTATATAATTCATTTATTGTAGTTATAATTTAACTGTTACATGGTGTGCTTACAGATTTCTGGAGAGTTTGATGAGCCCAGATGTTGAATATACTGTGGCTATCACAGCCTTTTGGGCCATTGAAGCCGTTTATCAAGCAAGCTTTGCCCTCTGCCTGGAGGATGGCTCCAAGACCCCTGCTGAGTTAAGGGAGACTTGCCGAAGATGGGGCAATGATGGTTTCGGTCAGTATTGTAATTCTCTTCAGAAAATTGCTAATAGGCGTCTAGGGAAGACACCTGATGATGTGCTCACGAAAGCTGAAGTAACTTTACTACGTGTTTTGGAATATGAAGTTGAATTTTGGAACATGAGCCAGGGGGCGGCTTGATCAGCCTCAGCTTCAGAAACCTCACATTATGTAGTGAGCTGGTGGACTCTATTGCACTGAGTAAGAGTATAAAATGCTAAGAAAATACAGTATAGTATAGTATTTCCTCAATCTTTGCTCGTTAGGATCTATCAAAACATGTATATTTTGGTCCTTCCTCAGCTTTTCCGTTTTGCCTCATCACTTTGGTGTGGAACGGAACATAGGCAGTAGTTTGTATGTACTGAATATATATACATGCTTATGCTTCTTATAATTAAGCTGGTAGCATATGGATAAGCAGCGAGTGTGAAGTTAATGCTTTAAATGTAGCATTATGTGCTCTTAGTTTTATAAGTTTATGAAAAGGGCTTTACAACCTGCTCCTGTAAAGTTGCATTTTACTGGAGAGATACCAGTGCTACCAATATGATAACTTTCAAATTCAGAGAAACCTTGGAATTAAAAATGGGCAATCCTGAGCCAAATCTTATTTTACGAAAACAAATAAGTGTCCAAAAGAAAGCGAGAATAAAAAAGGGATAGTTGCAGGGACTCAATGGAAGCTGTTCTAACAAGTGGGGTTGACTTCTTTACATTATTACATTTGCGGAAGAGGCAGATTTAGACAACCAACGTCAGCTACGAGTTCGCACCCCTACCAACGGCTGCCTTTGGTAACCTTGCCTTCTTCAATGATTTCACGGATGTAATGAAATTGAACCGCAATATGCTTTGTCCTCTTATGAGAAACCGTGTTCTTGGCCAAACAACAGCCATGCTATGGCTGATCTTCCCCAAGGGCTCACATCAATGGGAAGTTTTGGCACCTTGATGTCAGCTCTTTGCCACCTGGGGTTGTAGTATGTTCCTAGGGTTGGGTTGTTCACCCATTAAAGTGGTATGTGAGCTGGGTTCAGAACGTCGTGAGACAATTCGATCCATATCTGGTGTGGATTTTTCCAGAATTTTCTTCCATAATGGTACAAAACAATAGTCTCATTGGACTAGATACACAAATCACTTTAAATACAAGAAGCCGAGCGGGAAAATTGGTCCAAGTGGAGATTAAAAAAAAAAAGGATTGAACTTAAGTTAATAGTATGGAAATGCATTCATTTCCTTTGCATTGACCCGATATATATATATATATATATATATATATATATAATACTATCGGAGTGAAACAAGCGATCTAAAGAAGAACAGGGGCTAGACTTTATTAGTAACAAGTAAATCTTTTGTATGTAAAAGAAGTCTCGATATTTTATTTTTTATTTTTGGGAAAGAAAAGGCAATCGCAAGGTTTGAGACGACCCAGAAAGCGGGAAAGAGAGGTGAACAAAGAGAACTTAAGGAAGGTCTCTCTCTACCTCACAAGCTCTTGGATTCCATGGCTAAGGCTTACTTTGGCGGATTTTAGGTGAGGGTGGAGGAGTAGGGTAGAGGGTGAGTGTAAGATAGAACCTCAGGATTCTAGGGAAATTTTTGAATATAATAAGGGTGCCCTCGTGCTCTGGAACTCCTTAACTTCGATTGAACAAAAAAGGTTAAATCTTGTGAAACCGTAGCATAGGCGAAACCCAATAACCCGCCCAGAGTTTTATCTTCTCCAGTCCTGCAAGGAAGCCCCATTTCATTCCCCTTGGGAATGCTCTCTTATTTTATTTATTTATTTTTTCCTTTCACGTTTCTCATCAAAGAAATATGGGAATTCCCATTTATTCAACTAGTACTAATTGAAAGGTGAAAGACATATGTGAATTAGTACAACTATTGGTAGAAGCGCCCCGTTAATATGATGAGAAGAAGAGGGGCCACCCTCTTTTTCCTTTTCGCACCAATCCTTATTTATTACTTTTTTTTTTTTTTGGGTGTGTAGCTCAGTTGGTGTAGATCAACTGCCCTAGATAAACAACTATATGGAGGGTCTCTACAAGTCTATATATTCTTTAATTTCGTTCAAAGGCGAGTAAGGTTCTCCTCTATGTGGTGCACTCCCGCTTTTTCATACCGAGAATAAGTTTGAGCTGATCCAAAGGGACAACTTTTTGCTGCCAAATGAATGTCTTACGTCAGCTAAGAAGCCAATGGTATGGTCAAGTGATTAGGATGTGCATTTAACCCATGACTCAACCCAATGACTCAAGTCGGTTTTTCATTGGTTAATGGGTTGTGTTTTAATTTTATTTCCAAGCTTGGATTAGGTCAATTATCTATACTACTAATAATAGGGTTCTATGTTTGGGTTTCATCATTTTGCGTACTAAAATATCCTCACACAAATTCTTAAACTCTCTAAAATACCCCTACCCCTATCCTTTAGTTAAATAATTTTAAATTTAAAAACACAAATTGGTTAAAAGAGTAATTTACTAATTTTTAAAAAGTTCCTAAGTTTTAGGCCTCTTTCTTTCTCTTCGGTACTCTAAATTACCATATTTTAAATTCAAATTTTCAAACTTTTATCAACTCACGCGTAGAGAAAGATCCTAAGATTTAGGATACTATACACTATACCCAAAATAATAATAATAAATTAAAAAAAAATTAAAAAGAGCCTCATCATACAGAAATTCTTAAACTCTCTAAAATACCCTTATCTTTTAGTTAAATAATTTTAAATTAAAAAAAAACAAATTGGTTAAAAGAGTAATTTACTATTTTTTTTTTAAAGTTCTTAAGTTTTACGCCTTTTTCTTTCTCGTCTTCAATTTGAATTACCACATTTTATTTTAAATTCAAATTTTCAAACTTTTATCAACTCACACGTAAAGAAAGATCCTAAAAATTAGGACACTATCTTTATCTCACTGATACTAAACCCAAAATAATCTGAATTACCGCTTTTTATTTTAAATTCAAAATTTCAAACTTTTATCAACTCACACGTAAACAAAGATCCTAAAAATTAGGATACTATGCCTCCATTTGGATACCACTTAAAAATAAAAATTATTTCACTATTCAACTTATTTTTGGTACTATTCATGAGCCCCACTGCACTTTTTGGTACTATTTATGGGCCTCATTGTATTATTTCAACTAACTTTTACCTTTATCTACAATACTTTCAAGTTTTCAGTAATAAGTTTTCAGTTTTAGCAAAATATGCGATATCCAAACAGACTCTATCTCTATTTCACTAATACTAAACCCAAAATTAAAAATTAAAAAGTGCCTCATCGCACACTTTTTTTTTTCTTTCTCTTCTCCAATTTGAATTACCATTTTTTATTTTAAATTCAAAATTCCAAACTTTTATCAAGTCACACATAGAGAAAGATTTCTTAAAACACTATCTTTATCTCACTTTTAAACATTATGATACTAAACCTAAAATAAAAAAATAAAAAAAAAATAAAATAAAAAAAGAGCCTCATCACACGCGCAAAGCATATATGATGAAGCTACTTTAACTTAAGTAATTTGATCTAACCTACATTATTAATAATTTAATTTAAGAAAATCACACTTCAATAATATAATTTAAGAAAAATACATTTTAAATCCTTGACTATTAATTTGTTACTTTTTAAAAACTTATGGTTTAATTAATTACTTTTGAAATTACAAGTTTAATTTATTATTTTTTAAAAACCTTATTACTTAATTTGTTACTTAAGTCTAATTTACACTCTTAAAAATAAAATATATAAATGTTAAATTTGTTAGTTTAATATATTTTAGATTGTGGGATTCAGTCTAATTTTGTTAATTTTATATTGGTTTTTGAGACTTAATTAGTTTGAAATTAAAATATTAGTCCCACTTGTATAATTGTAATTATTTATTGAATAATTTTTGTAAATAGTTGGCTTGGATTGGGTTTGACAATTTTTCAAACGATAGGGTAGGATTGGATAATACCTCAAACTCAACCCAATCAGTGCATGGCTGTTTGACAACCCGTTTGTGGTTTGGGTAAAAGAGATTGTCAATTCAAAAACTCGTTTGGAATTCAATCAAGAAGGCAATTCAATTAGATAGCGCGTACTATAACAAAGAACTAATCAGATTTGTTCAAACTAGAATTATTTTCAAACACACCCATAAGACCCTTTAATAGGAGAAATAACCTATCTATTATTACCAACTAAAAGCACTATCAACCTTGGCTTTTGAGTAGAGTTTGTTGTATGCGATTGTGTTAAAAGTTAAAACTGTTTTCCCTTTCCTGTAGGTTTGTTTCTAGAAAAAAAAAAAAAAAAAAAAAAAAAAAAAAAAAAACACTGTAGACACTACCAAATGGAATTAAAATACTAAAATCAGACACTATAAACCACCAACTTATAAACATTCCAACAGATTTTATCCACATGAATACAAATACAAATGTCAACCAATCCTATTCCACAGAGAGATCAAATATCTGACTAAACTATAGCCTAAGTATTCCTGCAGATGCTAGGACAGGCCCAAAATTTTGATTGGGAATAGGAACATGCCAAGGATTAAACATTGGTTCTGCTGGAGTTCTCTCAGGTTTATTGTATGAGATCCCAAGGTTTTTCATCAACAAATGCAAGCTATTCAAATACTGAGCCAATTTCAATTTTTCAGTCCTCATCAGAACATTGTTCTCTGACTCCAATGCATGCCATTCTCTCTCTGAGTGCTCTAACTTCTTCTCTTTCTCCTCTATGTCCTTCAACAGCCAGCCCTTTTCCAAGGCCAAATCCTCCAGCTTCCTTTGCTTCTTTACCCGTGACCGCTTCGCGGATTCTCTGTTTGATTGCAATCTCTTCCTTTTCTTCTCGTCCAAGAATGCACGTATTGCATCAGCTTCAGACACTAAACTCACTGCCTGAATTGATTGCATTTGTTTCCCCTTTGATGGACTCATAGGTTTAGTTAAAGACAAAGTGAGTGAAAGTTTAACAGAAAACGTATATAACCAACAAAATAAAATTACTGACACTGAATGCAAGAGAAGGATATAAATAACGTAGTTCATATATACTTCACACATCACAACTCAAGGGAAAGTTGATCACTTGTTCTAGCGAGTCAGAATCGCTTAGACCAAAGAAAATTTGACCCTACACAATTCTAAGAAAGTATGAACGTGCAATTCAACCTTAAAAAAGCAAGGGAACAAGAACTTGGATCTCAAGGAAGAGTTCTAGAAGCCTATAACATAGGAACGAAGGGAATATATAGTAAACAAGGATGTCTTATCCTATCAAAATTATGATTTTTAATTGGATTAGGATTTTTTTTTTTTTTTTTTTTTTAACTTTAAAAATTTTGTATTCTTTCCGGGTCGGTGCAGTTAAAAGATTAGTTTTTGACAGCTAGTTGCGGACTTTTCTTTAAGTAATTTTTGGCTAATATAGTAGTATAAACCAAAATATTCTATCTCCCATTCTTCTCAAAAAATTTTTAAAAATAAAAATAAAAATAAAACTTCTACTATTTCCTAGAGGAGATGTGAAAACTGGTAAGTTGTGATGATCCTATTTAAAGGGTATATAGCCGTGTTGGACAGCAATTAATTTGACATTAGCTTTAAACTTAGAATGATTGCCACCTCATTTTGACTTTTGATACAAAAATTATTACATACACCCGGTTTACTAGACTTTGGTTGTATGGGTTTACTTCTATGTGAAAGGAATGAGTAATAGCATGGTACATAATTCAAGTTTTAAGAGGCAATGTATCTAGAGCAAGAGAGATGCTAAGTTCATAATAAAAACTCATAAAAATTTCACAATAATATTCAATTTGTCTAACACCTCACACATGATCATTAAAAAAAAAAAAAAATTAATTGTAAATTTTGGTATAACAATTTCACTACAAGACTAACACCTCACACATGATCATTAAAAAAAAAAATTGTAAATTATGGTTGACAAATTGGATGCCATGAAATTGTTGTAAATTTTTATTATGACTGGAAGAACAATAATTTTAACTCTCAACACCACACAATATAGAGAAACAAATTGATTGGGTTTGTAGGTATTAATTAAAATTTTCCTGATTATTAAAAAACGGTGCAATAGGAAGCCTACAATTGTAAGGATATAATTTTCTTTTATTTGAGATAAAAATCCTACTCTAACATAATCTAAATGTATGTATGTGAAGCTCTCTTATTGAGACTTGAACCATGTCTCCTATCCTCCCCACCCGACAAGAATTTATATTTGTGAAGCGACCATCATGCCAAAAGTACACAATAATTATTGTAAGAATATAATTGATTTTGAAATCTACAAATTAAAATTCAAAGTATAAAATTCTTTAGGGCCTATTTGGTAAGAGGGTTTAAATATAATTTTTTGTTTTGCAAACCATAAAATGTTGAGTCCCACATTTAAATATATTTTTTGATGGATATTCTCTAAATACAGTTTTCAGAAAATTGTATCCTATTTTTCTTATTTAAAACATGATTTTGAAAACCACTGAGAGGATGTTTTTAAGGTACAAAAACAGTTTTTAATGACATAATTATAAATAAATTGAAAAAAATAGACCCCATAGATTTGTCCAAACTTTTCTATCTCTTAAATTATGGAGCTTATCTTTATCACAAAAAAAAAAAAAAAAAATTCTTACATTTCAAATTTGGAACTTATCATTATATATTGAATCTATTTCCTTATCATTATCCTTTTTGTAAATTTTTTTTTAAATCTCAAAAATAAAAATGGTCTCCCAAACATTTTTTTTCCAGTATTTTGAAAATTGTTCTTAAGAGTGGGAGCCAAACACGTATAAAGTAAAATTTATTATCTAAAAACTAGTTTCAATTTCAATTTTTTGAAAATTGTTTTCTTACTATTTTTAAAACAAAAACAAAAATCCTCCTATCAAATAGACTCTTAATATCCTAAAATTACATAAATTTAAGAGCATATTTGGTAAGAGAATTTAAATACAATTTTTTGTTTTGGAAACCATAAAATGGTGGGTCGCACACTTAAATTTATTGTTTAACTAATGTTTTCTAAATAAAATTTTCAGAAAATTATTTCCTATTTTTCCTATTGAAAACATGAATTTTTTTATTTTTTTATTTTGGATAACAGAATTTTGAAAACAGCCAAGATGATGTTTTCCAAAAAAAATTTTTAATGGCATAACGATAAATAAATAGAAAACAATGAATGCCACAGATTTGTCCAAACTCTTTTATTACTTAAATTAAGGAGCTTATCTTTATGATACAAAAAATTTTCACATCTCAAATTTGAAGCTTATCAGTTATCATTAAAAAAAAATAATAATAAAAGAGAGAGAGAGAGAGAGAGAGAGAGAGAGAGAGAGAATGGTTCATAGTTCTATTCCCTCATTTCAATTTTGAAACTTATCATTACAAAAAAAAAAAAAAAAAGTAATTTACTTTTTGTAAATTTTTTTTATTAAAAAAAAAAAATCTTAAAGTAGAAATGGTCTCCCAAACTTTTTTTTTCAATATTTTGAAAATTATTCACAAAAGTGGGAGTCAAACACATACGGAGTATAATGTAAAAACTATTCTTTGAAAACTAGTTTCACTTTCAATTTTTTGAAAATAATTTTTATACTATTTTAAAAATAAAAACAAAAATCCTTCTACCAAACATGTCCTAAGCAAGCTTCCAAACACTTCCTCAACTACTCCATTTTCACAACCAAATATCAAACCCAAAATTTCGAACACCCATTTTCAATATCTTAGTGAAAGTAAATCATTTTTAAGTACCACATATAGAGAATGTGATAAAATAAAGAAAATTGGCTAAAACAACTTCCATTTATCAAGATTTAATTGCCTTTAGTTAGGCTTAGACACCCCCCCCCCCCACACACACACACACACAAACACTCTTAACTCATAGTTGACTACTTTTATCGTCGTGTCTCATATCGATACCGCACTAAATACTAGTAAAAAACTTTTTTTTTTTTTAAAATCTATAAATTATGAGTTCTAAAAGATAATATAAAAAAACCAACTAATCTCATCAATAATTAATTAGAAAGTTTCTATCTATTTTTCTTTTGTTCTAAAACAAAATACATTTATGGATTTCTCACACCAAAATTTCAAACACCCAAAAACTCAAAGCCAATTAGAGCATTTACAAAACCCAAAACATATGACCTTAACATCAAAACCATAAGTCGTCGTCACACGATAAAAAACACAAGCTCACTTTCTTGGTCATAGTGAACTCATATAAGTTAAGATCAGATGGGATGACAAGGTTGGAGTTCGGAAGTTGTCATTACAGGGTTGCAAGATTGTTCTTAGCCTCAGTGTATTTGAGATGGGATGACATGAAGGGTTGTGAACATGTGTATGTAAAGGAGTAGAAGTGCAAGAGGTGAAAAGGCTAAAAGAAAATACCAAGTGTTTTGTATATGTGAAAGAGAAAACTCTTGAAACATTGAACTAAATGAAACAAAGAGTCCTTGTTTTTTAATTGGAAAAGTCTTGAAACATTAAATCAAAGGAAACATATAGTCTTACATAGAATCCTTATTCTTTAATTGGAAAGGTCTTAAACATTGAATCAAAGAAACAAAAAGTCACAATTTTTTTAATTTGTTCTTATCTTTGATAAATTCCCTTTTCAAAGAGTGTGCCATATGGTATAACTGTATGCTTTACAATCATCGTATATGAAGCTACAATTAGTACTTTTGCTTGAGATCAACTACCTATTTCTATTATGTGACATTAAATCCTTACTAAAAATTTTGAATTTGATTGTGCATTGGATATTTCACATTTGATATGTTTTAAATATTCGGGAGAAAGAATTTGACTTTGATGTGAATTTTATTTTTCCCTTTCGTTTTTACTTTGAATTGTAATTTCGTTAAGTTCTATTAATTCTTTTAGATATGTTTTTCAGTATTTTGGATTGTAGGGTAGAAAAAACTGGGTTTGAGAAAGTTTGCTTAAAACTAAAAGAATAATTTCCAAACTATATATGCTTTTTAATGGTACACAAAATGTTATAATTAACTTTTATTAAAAAAATAAATAATTTTGCTAACTTACCTTTTGAACTTCCTAGAAAATTTGTATTATTTTCATTTTAGTATGATAGAAATTGTATGGACCAAATTTGAGTCGCTAGCCCAGACGATGGATGGACCTAGGCCCAAAAAGTCCAAAACAATGAAATTGTAGAGAGTGGGTTGGAAAACTGGGCTATAATGAATTGGACAACAAATAAAGTGGATTCAAATGACAAGAAGAAGAAAACGGACAAGTTTTAACTGCAGAAAATTGTCCTCGACAAGGTCCAAGGAGATCAGTTCTTATATATTACTCTTAAGTTTGATTACAAAGTTGGTTCCTGATTGTTACAGTGTTTCTCTCTTGGTTTCTCGATCCCTTCTCCAAGGTGGGTCTCTTCTATTATATAGTTCTCCTTAGGCGATCTTGGCCCTTTACTTGTTGATCATCCAAGCCACCACTTAAGTGCATGTCCCATCAGACACCCTCTCAGTCCCTTTGTGCGTTAGGGTAGCCAATGCAACACTGTTCAGGAGTCTTCTCTATATTAATGCAACCAGAAAGTTAGCTACAGAGCATTCAATGCGGTGATAGCAGCTTTCTCCTTAGATATTTTAGGACTCCTCCCTGTCTTGTGTTCCCGTAATGCTTATCTGTATCAACAGAATGCTTGGGACATTCCCCCGGACAGCAAACCACCCTACGGACCTTAGCCTTGGTTAGTTGAGGAGGCATTCATCCTCGGCACAACCCCTTAGGCCGTTTATGATCAAAATTGACTTCTTCATTTGCTAACATGTTTTCTTTTGACAATGTTTACCCTCCTCGAATGCATTCCAGTCCTCGGCTTGGGCCTCAAACCCATTATATACATAAATAATGAGCTCTTGGGCCTCATACCCCTACAATAGCCTTTCGAGATTCTTGTTTTTGGCTCCTCGGGAAGAAAGGAGGATTTTGACGTCACTATAGTTGCCCTGCACTCTCTGCATCCCCCCTCTGCCAGTGAAGATTCCTTTTTAACTGCCCAAGGCACGCTCCTTGTGCTTTGGCATTCGAGACACGCCTTCATTAAATTCTTACAGCTTCCTGTTCCCCACATTCTACGACATGATGCAAATCCAACGGCTGATGTTTTTGTTGGGTACCGAGCGGGAATTTTCCACTTCCAACTCCCTCCATTATATAAATACCTCTCAAATCAACTTCTCATCTCACTTTAGCATTCATTCCATCTTAGCGCACTTACCTTGAACCTGCATACTTTTCCAATTCACCTGAGCCCTTAAAAATACCAAAGGCTTGTTCGAGGACACTTTTATTCTTTCAGTAAGTCTTCTTGAACTTTTACTCTTTATTTTTCTATACACTCTTCTTTTCTCTATGTCTTTCCTCCCGGCTCCATTTTCTTTTCTCAATCTTCTTAGTCCCTCCCCACCTTTCCAAAAATGGGTAGATTCAAAAGTTTGGTAGACTCCAAGGAAGGGATAGAGAACTTTAGAGCTCTATATAGGATCCCCCCATGAGTAGGTATTAGATATTGCAAGAAAGGGCAATGGTTTGAAGAAAGGCGAGAGGGGGAGGTAGTGATCCCAATGATCACTTTCATAGAGGGTAGGATAAGGATTTTCATAGGCACTGTGACCAGAGATTACCTTAGGGCTCATAGGTTAGCCCCCACCTAGTGTGTCCCAAACGTATTTAGGATTTTAGGAAGTGTAGATGCCCTTAACGAAAAAATGGGTTTAGGGTACTCACCATGATGTTAACTAGGTTTACAACCTCCACCATCTAAAGGAGTAGGGGTATTACTTAACGTTTAAGTATCCCGAGGTTAGACTCATTCAATGCTTTCCTAAATCCAACAAAGGCCTAAATAAGGATTTCCTGATCATGTCAAGGGAATGGCACGATGGCCTCCCCTACTCGGCGAGAGAGGGCAACCAGGTGGGGTTTCTAGGTCTAGGGCGTTCAATTTAAAGTTCTCTTTTCTTTTTCCTTCATTTGTTCCATTTTTACTTCTAATAAGAAAAATTTTCTATCTTCCTAATGGTTTTGCAGATAGATACGCAGCTGAGCCGAACTTCAATTTGGTCAACAAAGAGATCCTAGATAAAATACTTCGGGCAGAGGTTTTTGTAAATAAGGACGGTCAATTATGAGTGGCTCACTTAATCCTAGGATACACGCTTATCTTGTCCAGTTTTCAGGCGCCCAAGTGCATTATAAATGCCAAAGACTCCCGCCTTCACCGGATAAGCGTAGTCGTCCCAAGTTTTCTCCTTCTCGAGGGCACTCCAATCCTAGAGGGCGCTCTCATTACTCAACCCATCCCAAAAGGCGTCCTCAAGGTAGACTTTCCACTTCAACGCACAACTGGTGAAGCTACTTCTTCTCAACCCATCAACAAGAAAGGAGACGAAGAAGAAGAAGAAAAAGAAAAAGAGATAGTGGACATCTCGAATTCAAAGGACTTGTACGAGGTTTTTGATCATCCCTGGTCTCCTGAAACTACATCTTTGCCAAACGAGATAGGTATCTAGTGCAGAACCCGAGGTAGCTTGTTGGAAATGATGAAGTCTCAAGCCGAGAACAAGGCACCCAAGACTACCAATCAAGCTAAGCTCCCTCCTTTTCCTACTCTCCTCGACTCCTAGCAGGAGGCTATAGACAAGAAGAGGAAGAGGGAAACAAAAGGGAAAGAAGTGATAATAGAAGGCCGGGACGTTTCCTCCAAGGAAACTGAGCCTCAAAGAGGAGTTAAGACAACCAGGACCAACCAACCAAGGATTCCGTCCAAGGTGGCTCCTGGAGATAGAGGGCGTGACCTTCGTACTAGGGTTCCTAACTGGAATCCAGCCTTGGTGTTGGATGGGTCCCCTCTCTCGACAAACACATCCATCAGGGACCCCCAACAAGGGAAGGCTGGGTACGTGGCAAATGCTATGAAGTAGGCTCTACTACTACCCAATGATATGACCGAGCTGAGGACCTTGAAGACCTATGAGGTGTTTCTAGGGTTGAAGAAAGACCTGGCCAAGGTAAGCCAAGTTTGACCTTTATTATCCATCTACATGCTATCATTTTCTCCTCTTTCATCTTTTTTTTTTTTTTTTTTTTTTTTTTTTTTTTTTTTAACTCCTTTCTTTTTCTTTTCTTTTTTTACTACGTTCTATCCAAGCTGGTGGTAGGGTCGAGGAGCTGGTGGATTACTCTCACCGGCAATACAAAAGTGAGGAGGGAAGAAGGATAGCTGCAGTGGAGGCCTTCAACGTGGCTGAGAAGAGCCTGAAGGATTTGAAGGTTGAACTCTCTCAGTCCGAGAATGAGAGAAAGAGTGTAGCAGCTGCATTGGAGGGGGCAGAGAGGCAAGTTGAGACACAATGCAAGTAGCTTCACCAAGCTGAACTCGACCTCGCCAATGCTAGGGAGCAAAATAAGATTTTGATGAAAAAGTTGGAAGAGGTTGAGAGAACCAAGGACCAGGCTGAGTAGGACGGCTACAATGTGGGGGTAGCTGAAACTAAAGAAGCCTTTAGGTCCAAAGTCACGGGGGTGTGTAGAGTGTACTGCTCCTAGGTGTGGACCAAGGCTCTCAACCAGGTAGGGATTGAGGCTTCCTCAGCACTTAGGAGGGCAGAAAACGTATACTACAATCGTGCCATTCAAACCTTGGGTCCCTCCTCTTCCTAGGATGACACAGCCCCCAATGTTGCCAGCCCTACTGAAGAGGCCCTGTCCAAGGATCCTCCCCCTCCCAGCAATTTGCAGAAAGGGGAAAAGCAGGCTAAGGAGCAGGAAGCCCCCTCCGAGATGGCGAAGTCCTCTGATGTGCCCAATGATACTTCTAAGGATGGGGTGGGTTCTTAAGGCTATGAACTGGTTTTGGCAACCCCTCCCATCCCCACCAAGGAAGATCTAAAGGGTAAATAAGGGATATCCTCCATTGCAACCAACACTCAACCTGCCAAGACCTCCAAGGACAAGTTCGTGATAAAGATGAAGCCTTGAATTGTCCTTTTTCTACCCTTTAACTTTTTTCTTTTTTTTTTTATGTTTTTTTTAAAATATTTTTTACAATGTAATTAGATCTTTGGTAATGAAATATATGTATTTCCTTCAAATTTGTGAAAATTGTGCCTTTTACTTATACAATTTCTGCTTTAATTAGTACTTGATTAGTCATAGCAATGAGATATGACCTCACTTAGTTACCTGCATAAAGGGTAATGCAGTTTCCACACCTTCCCAACTGATCAACAATATAAATTAAAAACTACTAAGTTAACAACATTAATAAAACATGCATTTGACTTCAAATTCTATACATCACAACCAAATGTTTAACTACACATTTTTAATAAGCTAGCTGACCTTGAGGAAATACTCAGGTGTTGTCCAGATGACAGACACGTCTAATATACTTGAAAATGCTTTAAGTAATGCTCATGTACTTCCATTTGTTTATGTACCTATTGTTGGAACCTCCAAGGCATGTGATCCAGGGACCAAAAAATAAACTAGATCCGGTTTAATACTTGTAAAAAATGTTGAAAAATATCAAATTATACAAAGCATATGGTCCGATGAGTCAAGCACAGCTCAGGTTCTGTTTGATACTTAGGAAAATAATTGGAAGTGTTAATTTACCTAAAGCAAGTGGTCCAAGGAACTAGACATAGCTAAGGTTCTGTTTATCACTTAGAAAAATAATTAAAAGTGTTAATTTACCTAAAACAGTTGGTCCGAGAAACTACATAGCTAAGAATCTGTTTAACACTTAGAAAAATAATTAGAAGTGTTAATTTACCCAAAGCAGGTGGTTTGAGGAACCAGACGTAGCTAAGGTTCTGTTTAACACTTAGGAAAATAATTGGAAGTATTAATTTACCCAAAACAGGTGGTCTGAGGAACCAGACTTAGCTAAGATTCTGTTTAACACTTAGGAAAATAATTAGAAGTGTTAATTTACCTAAAGCAGGTGGTACGAGGAACCGGATGTAACTAAGGTTCTATTTAACACTTAGGAAAATAATAATATAAAGCTCAACAGATAATGTAATACACGAGAAAGTGAGAAAGAAGACTTTCATTAATAATAATATCTTTTGAGATTATTTACATTTTATGAGCGTGATATAGCCTTTTCCTTTAGATCTTCAAGATAGGATGCACCCATTCCAGCCACTGATATGATATGATATAGCCCTTCTCAATTAGGTCTCAATTTTCCCCATGTTGGATTCTTTGCAGTACCCAAAACCTTTCTTAAGACCAAGTCTCCAAATGTCAGTGGCCTTAGCTTTACGTTGGCATCATACCCCTACTTGAGCTTGTGTTAATAGTAGGCCAATTGGACCATAGCATTTTCTCTTTGTTCTTCAATTAAGTCCAAGCTCTTCTCCAATAGGCCATCATTACTGCTTGGGGTGAAAAAACTTGTTCTCAATGTGGGGAATCTAGTTTCTAGAGGAATAACGGCCTCAACCCCATAAGTCATTGAGAAGGGCGTCTACCCTGTGGATCTACGGGGCGTAGTTCGATATGTCCAAAGGACCTGTGGCAGTTCTTCCACCCATTTTTCCTTTGCATCATCCAACATCTTTTAAGCCCACTGACTATGGCCTTGTTAACAGCTTCGGCCTACTCGTTCCCCTATGGATATGCTAGGGTGGAATATTTATTTGTTATGCCCAGATCATAGCAATACCTCCTAAAGGCTTTGCTATCAAACTGCAATCCATTGTTCGAGATGAGAATATGAGGGATTCCAAACCGAGTGACAATATTCTTCCTAATAAATCTCTTTGCATTCGCATCTTTGATATTTGCCAAAAGTTCAGCTTCAATCCACTTTGTAAAGTAATCTGTACCGACCAGCAAATAGCTTTTATTCCCTGCCGCTTTAAGGACCTACAATGTCCAATCCCCATTGAGCAAAGAGCCAAGGGCTAAACAGTGGGTTAAGGACTCCTCCTGGTTGATAAATGTTCGGTGCAAATCTTTGGCACTGATCACACTTCTTCACATATTCATGTGTTTCCTTCTGTATATTTGGCCACCAATAGCCTTGTATGAAGGCCCTGTGAGACAAAGACCTGCCCCTTGTGTGGCTCCCATAAATCCCTTCATGTAACTCTTCTAAGAGTGGTTCAATTGTTTCTAGGTGTATGCATAGCAGATATGGGCTAGAAAAGGATCTCTTGTACAACTTTTGGTCCTCAAACAACCAAAACCGAGGAGCCTTCCTCCGTACCTTGTCAGACTCAGACTTATCCTCGGGTAGGACATCCTCCTTAAGGAACAATACTATGGAATCCATCTAACTAGGTCCTACTCTAATTTGATGAATGGGAACCAAATTGCTCCCTAATTCAGTAGGCTTATACAAGTCTTTCACAAAAATCACCCGAGGTAAACTTTGTGCCAAGGAGGTTGCTAGTGTGGCAAGAGAGTCAAAATGTGTATTCCTACTTCTAGGGATTTGTGATAAGCTAAAAGATTCAAATTTTGACTGTAAATGTCTAACCTAGCTTAAGTACTCCTACATTCTGAGATCTCTAGCTTTTAACTCTCCTTGAATTTGGCCTACAACCAGTCTTAAATCCGAGAATATTTCCACAGCTTTTCCATATAGCTTTTGAACTATGATCATCCCGGCCAACAAAGTTTCATATTCTGCCTCATTGTTTGTGGTCGAGAAGCCCAATCTTAAGGATTTCTCAATTGTAATCTTCTCGGGAGATATCAGAACTAGTCCCACTCCATATCCTCTGTGGTTCGCTGCCCCATCAACATATACTTTCTAGGATAAAGGCTCTCGTAAGGAGATTACACCAATTGATTTTTCATCCATGTTCTGCTTTTCCATTTTCTCTTCTAACGAATTTTCAGCAAACTTAGCCACCAGATCGGCGAGGACTTAACTCTTGATAGAGGTACGAGGCATGTACTTGATATCAAAGGTTCCTAGGATCGTACCCTATTTGGAAATTCTCCCAGTGTAATCGGCGCTTCGAAGTAGGGATCTAAATGGGAGCTGGGTGAGGATAACAACCTTGTGTGATTGGAAGTAATGGGGTGGCTTACATGTGCCATGCACCACTACTAAAATGGCTTTCTCCAGTAGTAAGTAACGGACCTCGGCCTCATGTAATGACTTGCTTACATAATAGACTGGTCTCTGCATGCCACCATCAACCCGTATCAGCACCAAACTTACCGCATGGGAAGCCACTGCGATGTAGGCAAATAAAACCTCATCCACCTCGGGCCTGGACATAATGGGGGGACGAGATAAATATTCCTTCAACTGCTGGAAAGCTAGAACACATTCCTCGGTCCATTCAAATCCCTTATACTTGTTCAGCAACTGGAAGAAGGGTCCACACTTATCTGCTAACTGAAAGATGAATCGGTTTAAAGTAGCAGTCATCCCTGTCAGCTTCTAGACCTCCTTTGGATTCCAAGGTGGTTGTAAATCGTTGATCGCCTTAATTTGGTCAGAGTTAACCTTAATTCCACGGTGTGTAATCATGTACCCCAAGAACTTCCTTGACCCAACACCAAAAGAGCACTTGGAGGTGTTAAGGCATAGCTTGTGTCTCTATAATATCCCAAAAATATCCTCGAGGTCATTAACGTGCCTGGATTCTGTCTTACTCTTTACCACCAAATCATCTATATAAATCTCGATGTTTTTTCCTAACTGTGACTCAAACATCCTGGTTATCATCCTCTGGTAGGTAGCCCCTGCATTCTTCAAACCAAAAGGTATCACCTTGTAATGGTAATTCCCAGTAGGAGTAACAAAGGCTGTCTTCTCTTGATCATCTAAAGCTAAAGGTATCTGGTGGTAGCCTTGAAAAGCATCCAAAAAGCTCATCCAATGATGGCCTACGGTGGCATCCACTAGCTGGTCTATCCGAGGCATAGGGAAAGGATCTTTTAGGCAAGCCTTGTTCAAATCTGTGAAGTCTACGTACACTTGCCACTTCTCACTCTTCTTTTTTACTACTACGGTATTGGCTAACCACTCGAGGTAAAAAACTTCTTTAATAGCCCCAGCCTATTTGAGCTTCATTACCTCGTTCCTGACAGTATCAAAATGTTCCTTGGATGAGCGCCGAGGAAGTTACTTTTTGGGGGTGACAGATGGATTAACATTTAAATGATGGCAGATGAAATTCGAATCCACTCTTAGAGCTTCGTAAGCACTCCATATGAACACATTGACATTCCCCCTGAGAAAATCTATCAGCTCTTCCTTCTCCTAAGGAGGCAGTTGAGCTCCGACTTGAAAAAACTTCTCCGGATCATCCCCCACAACAATCCTCTCCAAATCCTCACATTTCGCCTCCACGGTTGACCCACTGGCAGGTGACATCAGGGTCTTTAATTGCTATAAGCCCCCCTCGGCAGAGGCTGAGGGCTTAGCCCCGATCCAATGCAAAATAGCGGCCACTAGGCACTGCCTAGTTGAGGATTGACTCCCAACAAGCTTTTCAATCCAGTCCCCAGATGGATATTTCACCTTCAGATGCAAATTGGATGAAACAGCCCTCACGCATGAAGCTAAGGTCTTCCCAAGATGGCCGTGTAGAGAGAATAGGCGTCCACCACAATAAATTTTACCTCTATTACCTCTGATCCTGCCTATATGGGTAGTCTAATCTAACCCTTTGGGACGATAACTTTCCCATCAAAACTTATCAAGGGCAAATCGTATGCTGTAAAATCCTCAGATTTCAAGTTTAGCCCCTTGTATAAATCAGGATATATTACCTCTACCCCATTGCCCTAGTCCACCATGACTCTCTATATGTCGTATCCTCCTATTCTGAGTGTGATCACCAAAGCATCATCATACAGTTGTATGGTTCCAACCTTATCCTCATCCAAAAAAACTCAACTCCGATTAAACCTCCATTCTAGCCCTCTTCGACATAGGATTAACGTCCTCGGCAAGCGACCAAGCCATAGACATCACTCTTGAAGGTTGCGAGTCAGTCCTCCCGAGAGCGGCAAAGATTACATTGATGGTGCCCAAAGGGGGCCTTGAAGAGGCATTTCCCTGCGCCCCTGACCTTAACTGGTCTCCCTACCTATTGGGTCGATACAAAAATTGTTGTAACCTTCCTTCTCTGACTAACTGCTCCAGATGATTCCATAGAGTTCTGCAGTCCCCGGTGTTATACCCCTGCTCCTGGTGATATTGGCAATGAAGGTTCTAGTTGCGCCTCAAGGGGTCTCCTCCCATCTTGTTTGGCCATTTGAAGTACGACTCATTCTTGATTTTCTCCAAGACTTGATGCACCAGTTCTCGGAACACAATGTTAACCATCTGAGGAGCCGTAGACCCAGATTGCTAGGCAAAATCCTTTCGGGGTCTATTATTGTTGTAACGATCCAACCTGAAATCCCTCCTCTCTTGAGGGATAACCTTACTCTTCCCCTTCCTTTGTTGTTGGTCTTCCTCGACCTGTTTATACTTATCTATCCTATCCATAAGTTGGCGTACACTGGTGGCGGGTTTTCTGGTCAAAGACTTCCTCAAGCCATGCTTGATCGGTAGGCCAACCTTGAAAGTTCTGATGGCCACGTCGTCAAAGTCGCCATCTATCTCATTGAACATCTCCTAGTACCTGTCCTAATTCATTTTCAGAGTCTTTCCCTCTCTTATGGACAGAGACAACAAGGAATCTAAAGGCCGAGGGACCTTGTTGCACGTGATAAAACGGGATCCAAATGCCTAAATGAGCTCCTTAAAGGAATCAATGGAGCCTACTCCCAAGCTGTCGAACCACCTCATGGCTATGGGCCCTAAACTGAAGGGGAAGACCTTGCACATTGAGGCCTCATTCTTGGAGTGCACAGCCATTCTCTAGTTAAAGTAGCTCACATGCTCCATGGGGTTCGTTCGACCATTATACATGGTGAACACTGGCTGAGTGAATTGCCGAGGAAGTCTCCCTCCCTCAGTTTTGCTTGTGAAGGGTGATTTGGAGATTTGGTTGAGTGCTCTACTTATTGTGTCATTTCCTAAACCTTTGAAAGATGAACTTCTGTTTCTATGCTGGTGATGGGCATCTTCATCGTACGAGTAAGACTCACTAGGAGGAGTCCTTGACCTTCATCTATAACTGCGACCCTCTTCATCATCAACAGAAGAGTCAGAAATGGATGGAGTTCTTTTTCGTCGTTAGTGACGTAGTTTTCCCTTCAAATGGTCGATTTCTAGTTGTAGGGCCCTGGTATCCTCCTTGTGAGATAGGTGGCTTGCATTTCGTGACTAGCTCCTGCTAGTGCGGGTGGTATGCATACTAACATCACGGTCCCTTCTTCACTCTAGATTGACGAAGTGATCTTCACCTTGGGACCCCATAGATTCTACCTGGTGTGAACCTGACCCTACCATAGTTGCACGTCAGACTCACTACAACACCAGAATTTCCCACAAACGACGCCAATTGTAAGGACCAGATTTGAGTCCCTAGCCCAGACGATAGATGGACCTAGGCCCAAAAAGCCCAAAACAATAAATTTGTAGAGAGCGGGTTGAAAAACTGGGCTATAATGAATTTGACAATAAATAAGGTGGATTCAAATGACAAGAAGAAGAAAATGGACAAGTTTTAACTGCAGAAAATTGTCCTCGACAAGGTCTGAGGAGATCGGTTCTTATGTATTGCTCTTAAGTTTGATTGCAAAATTGGTTCCTGATTACTATAGTGTTTCTCTCTTGGTTTCTCGATCCCTTATTCATGATCGGTCTCTTCTATTATATAGTTCTCCTTAAGCGATCTTGGCCCTTCACTTGTTGATCATCCAAGCTACCACTTGAGTGCTTGTCCCATCAAATACCCTCTCAGTCCCTCTGTGCATTGGGGTAGCCAATGCAATACTGTTCAGGGGTCTTCTCCACATTAATGTAGCCAGAAAGTTAGCTGCAGAGCATTCAATGCGGTGGTAGCAGCTTTTTCCTTAGATATTTTAGGACTCCTCCCTATTCTGTGTTCCCGTAATGCTTATCCATATCAACAGAATGTTCCTAGGACATTCCCCCGGACAACAGACCACCCTACGAACCTTGGCCTTGGTTAGCCGAGGAGGCATTCATCCTCGGCACAACCCCCTGGGCCATTTATGATCAAAACTGACTTCTTCATTTGTTAACATAGGCTCTCTTAACAATGTTTACCCTCCTCGGACGCATTCCAGTCCTTGGCTTAGGCCTCAAGCCCATTATATACATAAATAATGAGCTCCTGGGCCTCATTCCCCTACAGAAATTATATATATTACATTTGTTATTATTTCTATAATAAATAAAAATATTTTTTAAGAAATACATTACTCTTTATTAAATTAGTCCAAATAACAAAAAATAAATTTAATGAGACCATCTTAAAAAAATCATCACACACAATAGTATTTAATAATACTAATGAAAAGATTACGAGAGAGAGAGAGAGAGAGAGAGCTTTATTTTTTCTTCCTCATCCTCTTTGTTATATCCTATTATTGGTGTAGAAAGTAAAGAGCTCTTGGTGTAGAAAGTAGAAACCGATTGAATAAAGTTTAAACTTTAAAGTGTCAATAAATGTGGTCGGTAGATTGGTTAATTGGTAGAGGATATTTCACCAAAGTAGGAAAATATGAAGGAGAAATATATATATATATATATATATATATATATAAATCTTCTATCTCATTTATATTATTTATGTTTTATCAATCACAACTTATGATGGGTCTGGATTTTTTTTTTCCACTTTTAAACTATGATTATTTTATAAGAAAATAAAAAGAATATGTGATAAGTTGTAATTGGTAGAACTTCAAGTAGAATACTTAAAATGGTTAAAAATATAGCGATAAAGTTTTTTTGCCAACTAGCGTTCCATTTTTTTCGACAATAACATTTTCTAAAAAATGAATCATTTTTTAAAAAGAAATTTCTAGAAAACTATTTTATTTTTCTATATTTGGTAGTAACCTTTAAAATGAGTTGGAAAACTATTTTTTTTAACCCCCCCCCTTTTTTTTTTTTTGAGAAACAACTCAATCTTTTTTTTATTATTTACCTTTAATTCCCTTATTTAGCTTAGTGTGAGTTAGTGGAAAACAATTCTATCTCAAGCCAAGCTAAATAAAGGAAGTAAAAAAGATAGTTTTCTAACTCATTTTAAAGTTGCTACCAAACATAAGAAAATGAGATAGTTTTCTAAAAACTACTTTAAAATTATATATACTTCAAAATGAGTTGGTCTATATTTTTCAAACTTTTGTCATAGTGTTATTATTATTATTATTATTATTATTATTATTATTATTATTATTATTATTATTATTTATCCAGCTAAAATTTTTTAAGTTTCAAATTAATTATTTAAATGTCTCATTCTCTTAAGGAGATTATCATGATAATCAAACATCATCACAAATTTACAATTGATATTGCTCACATAATTGATAACCAAATTCAAATACATATTTATGTAGATTGTATTTTGATATAAATTCAAAGCCTCATTTCCAAAATATCAAAGAATTAATTCAAACCAAAACTATAAGAGGGAGAGGATCTTGTGATGGGTAACTAGAAAATGCACCACCAAAATATATCATCCCAAAGTAGAGGTACAAAAAACACAAAATTTCACCAATCTAAAGTAGAGTTACAAGAAAGGATAAATAAGAGAGAGAGAGAGAGAGAGAGAGAGAGAGAGAGAGAGAATAATCACCTTTATTGGGAAATAATGTGAGAGAAATAGCAAATTTATATAAAAGAAAATGAGTACAATAATATTCAAAAGAAAAAATATAGTTGTGAACACCAAATTATCCAAAATTTAATCGAGATATTTGGAAATTTTATTTGGTATGCAGCAATGGCAATAAAAATCCTCTAGGTAGCACAAGTGGAAACTCCAGTTTCAAACAATAAAGCCAGCATAAACCAACTTGCACATCGTCTTAACAAAGCATTGACTCTTACTTGAGATCACTTGGAAATATAAGGGGAACTGAAGAGCAAAATAGGGGAAGTGTTTGGATGAAGCCATCTGATCAATGGGTAAAGCTTTTTGATGCGTGGTGTGATCAAAATAATGTAGGCTTGGTTGTGGTTCTCAAATACATGTGCTACTAATTTAACAAGTGTCATTTAAGCCTATTAAGGGCAGGCATGTCGAAGAGGTAGACATTAACATCAAAATCTAAATAAGAGACTTGTAAGGACTAAATTTGGATTAGACCCAATATAGGATTGGGTTTTAGCCCAATGAGCCCAAACAATGAATTTGTAGAGCGTGGGTGAAAGAACTAGTTTAAGTGAGTAAGAAAGATAGTAACCATTGTCTATTTAGGTGGATCAAACACAAGTAATATAAGAAAATTTATCCTCAGCACAATCCGAGGAGCTCTGTTATATTGTCAAGCTGATGATCAAGGTTACAAGAGTTTAAAGGATTATTATAAAGATTTCTTTTTCTCGACCAATTCTAAGGACTGGATTTGGATTGGACCCAATATAGGATTGGGTTTTAGCCCAATAAGCCCAAATAATGAATTTGTAAAGCGTGGGTGAAAGAACTAGTTCTAGTGAGTAAGAAAAATAGTAACCATTGTCCATTTAGGTGGATCAAACACAAGTAATATAAGAAAATTTATCCTCAGCACAGTCCGAGGAGTCAAGCTGATGATCAAGGTTACAAGAGTTTAAAGGATTATTACAAAGATTTCTTTTTCTCAATCCTTTTTTCTTAGGCCACCTTTCCATGCTATATACTATAATTTTTGGTATCATCCCCACCATACAAATTGTAGGTTAGATTCCAAGAACTCCTTGTTATCCCATCCAACACCTCCTAGAACCTTCAACCAGCAGCTATAAGGCTGATTCATCACTGTTCAGGTATCATTTCTACATTAATGCGGCCAGAAAGTTAACTGGGATGCATTTAATGCGGAGGTAACAGCCTTTGAAGATATTTGTTGCCTTCTTCTACTCCTCTCCTATCCAATATCTGACTTCTAACTATGATGCAACTTGGAAGTATGTTCAGGACGATAGGACATTCTTATTGATCTCGAATCCAGATTTCCGATGTGACTTTTCTCCTCGGACACCTTTTGGACTATCATGAACAATTCTTATCTCTTCCTCTTCTACCATACCCATAATAACATTATTTGACCATCCTCGGACTGGGGCATAGGCCAAATATATACAGTTTTAATAGTACCTTCTGGCTATCTGGCCCCCACAAGACTTATTTCCAAAAAAGAGAGACCACATTAATCTAAAGGTCCAGTTTCAAATTATTTAAAAATTTCTGATAGATGTTATGACTAGAGCAACATCACATTTATATGGATCCATCACTTAATCCATTTTTAATTGCACCAATTATAAGATATCATATTGGTGGCTGTGAAAAATAATGGATTCATTGAACACTATATTGAAAGCTAAGTTGATGCATGATTATATGTAAGGGGTAGATTGTTATAGAAATGTTAGGATACCTCAATCACAACGTTGTGGCTGTAGTTTAGTGGTAAGAATTCCACGTTGTGGCCGTGGAGACCTGGGCTCGAATCCCAGCAGCCACATTACTTACCATATTTTGGGGCTTTCTAATTTTTTTTTTTTTTTTTTTTTTTTTTTTTTTTGATGGGAAATATGTGAATTTCAATCGACTGAACGTGGATGCAATATATGTGTGCTATAAGCCTATAACCACGTCAGGGTCAGGGAACAAACTTTTAGTAAATTGGAACTATGTTTTTGCATTGGAGCTCTAGTGAACGAGGTCACATATAGGATGAAATTTCAATACATGGTGTCTGCTTAAAAATTATTAATTTTTATCATTAGATTAAGATACTAATTAATTTTTTGGTGTAAACAGAATTTGAATTTCAAATATTTTATTCAATAATAATAAACTTTATTAGTTGAAATAACCGGAACAACTAGCAAAGAAAAACTTCAAAAGCTATAATAGTTTGATTCCTCTCTTTTTATTGTTATCCAAATTAACCCCACACCCCATTGATCTTTGTTGAACTTTCTTATTGATTTATCTGTGAGATGTTGGATATATTTTATAAATAATTTACTTTTGTAACTATGTAAACAAGAATAACACACATATCTAATCATAAATAAGAACATGATTAAATTCAATCTATAAGAAGAAATATGTACAATAATTAAATAACCTATAGACCAAATATGTGAAAAATAAATGATGTAAAATTGATCAAGTCTTGTATTTGACACAACTCCTAATAGCATATTTTGCTCTCACACATTCAGTGGTTCTTAGAGACTCATGAACATCTATCTTCCAAGATAAAATGATCAACCACATGGAAAAGAAGCACTGCAAGGTCCGTGCTCAACAAACTAAACTGTCTCTTTCACTCTCTTTGATTCTATGTTAATCAATAGACATATTATTCAATAATAACTTATGTATACAAACTAATTGACTCAAAAAATAAAATAATAAAATATTATTATTATTTGGACAAGATGGCTCAATTTACATGTGCTTAAAGCCCAAGCTCATAAGCATATAAACTTATATTCTCTATCATTTCCCATGGACTCCAGAATTCTCACAACTTTAATACCATGTTCAAGTAAACACATTATAAGTCAATTTATTTTTTCTTTTTTTTTTTCTTTTTTTTTTTTTAATTATGGGAATAAGTCCATTTCTTACTCACTTCATAATATTTATTTTTCTAACACAAGATTGTTTGCATGCCATGGTATCTCATCCAATCTAAAAATTGAACAACAATAACCATTTCTAAATATCAAGGGACTCAATACTGTACCGAAGACTATACCGGTTTGGCTAGCGGTACGATATATTTCGGATACCGGTCAATACCGGTGTACCGTTTTGGGTTTACCGCTATTTTTTATATTTATAAATATATATATATATATATATGTATGTATGTTTGTGTATATATATTATAATAAATATAAAATTTTACCATAAAACATTTCCTCAATTCAGAACTAATTATTCATGGTTTTAGACTTTAGTATCAATTAAAAAAAAAAACAACAACACAATATAAAAAATAGAAAGCTTAAAAGTTATCATTGCATACTAAGAAAACATATCTATATATTACTAAAAGCTGAAGCGTAGCGTTTAATGTTGTTGCTCTCACGTTGCGCCACATCAGCTGTCACGTCATTCTTTTTCTTTTCTTTTCTTTTTTAAAATATAATTTTTCCTACAATTTTAAAATGGTTTTTACAATTTTCAGCCCTATAAATGCAGTCCACTACTTATTTATTTACTTCCATTATCACCATATAATAAATCCAACTCACTACTTATTTATTTACTTCCACTATCACCCTATAATAAATCAGTATAATTAATCTAGCCCACCTCTTATTTATTTAGTTCCACTATCAAGTCCAACCCAAAATCTTTTCAGTTCAGCTTTAGGGTTTTGTGTCAGCCTTTTCAGCTTAAAAAACAAAAAACAAAAAAACAAAACGTTGAAACCTTTCAAGCTTTAGGGGTTTTTTTTTTTTTTTTCCCAATTTTCTTATAATTGTTTTTAACATTTATTTTTTAAATATTTATATTTCTCTAACCTTTCTCTCTCCCTTACCTTTTCATCTCCCCACTACCCTCTACATTAATATCATTCTTCCTCTTTCCCTTCATCTTCCTTTATTTTTGTCTCTTCTTATTCACACCCTCTTACTATAAATTTGTTACTATCTCTTCTATTCTATGCATAGTTTTCCTCACAAAAAAAATGTTCCTTCTCTCTCTCTCTCTCCCCCTCTCTATATATTTTTTGGTGGATTTTATTTATTTATTTTTCTTGCATCTCTACTTTAGGTTGATAATTGTTTATATTTTTTAAAACTCTATTTTGGGTTAATGCGATTTAGTTTAGTTTTTTAAATTGTGATTTAGTTTTGTTTTTTAAATTGTTGTTGTTTTTATTTTATTTTTTATTCTCTTTGATTGTTAAGTGTTATTCTATTACGTTCTAAAGAATTAAATATAGCATATAAAAATATAATAGTATTCTATTACATAACATGATTTGGATAATTTGGTATTTATTCGGTTACATAGCATGATTTTTTATAGTGCTCAATTTAGATGTTAAACTATGAGACTTTACTAATTTTTGTTTATTTTCTAATCCTTTGTTGTGGACAAAGTATTCTTAATAGTTGTATTAGAAGTACTCTATAATGCCATTTATTTAAAGAAAAGCAAAGGTTAGCCAAACGAAAATAATCGGATAGGTGAAATTTTAACTTTTACAATTTTATTTTTATTATTATTATTTTATAACAATGCATGTATAGAAATTTAATTCTTAGATTTTGCTAATAATTGTTTATTTGATAATATGTTTTGGGCGGCCGAAATTATAATTTCTACAAAGAAAATAACCTTAATAGATTATCAAAAACAAAATTTTATCCTAATATTGATTCAATTAATCATTGTTAAGTTTTATGTTTTTTTTAGTTTACGTTTTTTTGGTGTTTTCGATTGTTCCTATATTACATTTATGATTGTTCCTATAATAAATAAAAATATAATTATGAAATATATTACTCATTATTAGATTAGTTTAAATTGGGGGAAAAAATAAAACCACCATAAAAATAATTATCACGCACAATGCGTGGATTCGAGGCTAGTAATACTAATAAGTTAATGCAAATAAGTTATCATTCTGCCTTAACAAAAATTCAAAATTACAAAACTTAAAAAAATAATAATAACAAAAAAAAAAAAAAACATTTTTCAGTACCAGCCGGTATTGCCCAAAATTGGCCGGTATGGCCGGTATTTAAACCGATATAAAACGTTGATGTTTCGATACCGGTATACATACCGGTATAGTATTGACTTCCTTGCTAAATATTTGAAGAATACCGAATTCATATTTACTTCTTGTACATCCATTATTAATTTATGTTCTTGTATGTGGCAGTACTTCTCATACAATCTAAAAATAATTGAACGTGTATTAATTTTTAGTATCTTACATGATGCACAGGCTCTTGCATTCGTACATGTCCGTTAATGGTGCAAGCTGAGAGAAGGGAATAAGAACTTTTTCTTTTCTTTCTTAGGGAGGAACCATTTTAAACCCCATAATTTAGGAGTAATCCAAACTAAACCCGATAGTTTCAAATTAAAATTGAACACTACATTTTTTAATCATATCAATTTAAACTCTCAATCAAACCCAAAAATCAATCATCGATCCAAATCAAACTTGAAAACTCTAAGGTATAAATTGATATGATTTTGCAAGCACATAGTCGATTTTAAATTAGCAAAACTATAAGATTAAATGTAACAGTCTCAAACTTAAGGTTTAAATTAAAACTTTTGAAACTATATGGTTTGATTTCAAACCATCCATAAAACGTAGGGCTTAATATATAATTTACCTGTTTTTTCATAAAATGTAAAGAAAGGAATTTGAGCCCTGAACCAAACACTAGAAGGGGACGGATTCCACTTTAATTAAAGATAATGTGATCTAATTTTGATTATTATGAATAATACAAACAAAGAAACAAACATGATATCTATCACAAACACATAAATATTGATTCTGCTTCCCTTTAAGGAAAAACGAAACATGAAAGATTTTTATTCATCAAACAAAAAAACTTACAAGCATTGGATTCGGACTAGATTATTAAGATGAAGACACTCAAAAAGAGAGGACTCGTGCTTATTACAATCTTACATATCACTACTGAGGGAAACTGTTGCATTATATTCAGCAGTGACATCCCAGATTCTTTCTCCACCAAAATTGAGGTTATATTTGGACTGTTTATTTGGGAAGAACAAGCCAAAGTTTTTCTCTAGCTCTGGTTGCTTCTGATTCTCATTAAACATGGCAAAAAGATAGGTCTCTATTGCCCTCCCAGGCCTCTTTGGTGTACCCCCTTTGACATGCCTAATCAAATTTGAGTAATAAGTACGTGCATTATCAAATGATGTAGCAAATCCACCTGCTGATGGCCATCCACTCTCTGAAACAACAACCTCCAATGAACCGCCCCACGACCTCTCGAGAGCTGAGTACAATGCATCCATCATTGCGTCAAAAAGGTTTTGATATCCATTGGGTCCATCCCATGCCACAACTGATGGGGAAGTAAACAAAGCATAGGGAAGAGAAATGTCGCGTGGATTTCCAGCATAGCTAAAATAAGTGTACACATTGGCTAGTAAGGGTGCCTTAGCGTATACTAGGTGACCAATGATTGGGTCTAAATATGATCTAACATCACCTCTGAAAGCCCCTTGTGATGGAGGGTAGGAGTTTCCTATTAAGGTCATGTCAATTGCAATTGAAACCTGGATTTGGTCCTTAAGGCCAGCTGATCTAATTGCATTGAATACGTTGGTTAAGGCAGGGAGGACAAATTGTGCTAACCCAGCTGTGCCTCCATTAACAGGACTCACTTCATTTCCAACTGCAATGTATCGAAACCTGACACTAGGCCAGAAGTTTAGTACGTTTTTTTGTACCCATGCTTGTGCGTTGGAAGGGTTGGCAAGGCTTTGAAGGTCTGAGTTTGGGACACCTAGCATGACTTCAATGTTAGAGCCTCTAAGGGCTTGTAGAACTGCTTGATTCGGATCATAGATTCTCATTCGCTTGATGTTGTTTGACTTGTAGAGAGCTATAACGTCTTGCACAGATGGCAGATTGTTGCCAAGCATTCCATAACAAACACCAACAGATTGTGCACCTGCATCCAAATATAACATTAATAGAAGTAATTTAAAAGGATGTACAATTAAGGAAATAACAAAGAGTATAATTTCTGATATAATAGAATAATAGAAAAGAATACACGTGCTCAACCCTAACAAATCTATTGAGAATAAATAGCCGACCCCAAAATTTGGAAGTCAGGCTTGGTTGTTGATGTTGTTACCTATGTGTTGGGCTTTGTGGGTTAATTCCCTACACTATGTAGTGGTACTACTAGTCATATTTATTAATAAGACACATGGGTAATATGGATCATTTGCTAATTCTAATTAAGAAATTTTTTTTTTCTTTCACAACAATGTTTAAAAATATTCATTTTCATTTTCATTTAAGCATAGTCTTGTGTGGAAAATCATTGCAAGCTGCACTAAGAGATTGTTACAGAATCAGGACCAAGACTTTATAAGACAACAAAGTCTATTTGAGATATATGCTTTGTTCTTCTTCAAAATGAAGTAACAAAAAAATAACACGCTTGTTGTGGTAGTTAATAATGACAACTCTCATAATTCAAATTATCCCTCCAAATAGGATACAAATTAAGCAGATTTGTGCAGATTGTAGTGAAGAAGATATTTCAGGCTTGTCTGAAAATTCTATTTTTGCTAGGAACATACCAATATGGGAATCAACACAAATGAGTCAGACTGCAAATGCTAGTCCTTGTCATGTTAAGCAATGAAGTGAATTTGTCAAGCCTCTTGAAATCTTGAAAACTAACATGGAACTTCTTTGCATATTACAAATGATTCCTGTTTTCAACATTTCTTACATAATAGATAGATTGACAATGTTGCCACTGTTAAAACTGTACTCTTTGACAGCATGCATGGCTTTTGCTATACTAGTTTTGATAGAGAATGATGCACACTGACACATTGTTTCATAAGTAAATGTATAAATCACACATAAATGCACATAAAAAGAGGCACAGTGAAAGAGAGGAGACCTGTTGTGGCAAGGTTCGCCATCAAGAACCCTAGAAGAAACACTATAGCTGCCATTAAGGATCTGTTACTCGTTTCCAAGAAGGTAGTCATAGAGAAGAAAAGGCACAAATCAAATAGCTTGAAAGCTTGTATTTGTCACCTCCATTTCGGCTCTTTATATAGACATAGAGTTTATAGTTGCCTGACTATATTATGCCTGAATATTCCATTCCAAATTACTTTTTAAGTTTCATGGCAGTCGATGTTTACCAATTCAATGCATGCTTATCTCTCTCAATTTACTTTCAAAATATCTAAGTCTTCCTTTTTATTTAATTTGTGGGTAGATAAGATTGATGTCTCTATCTTCAATAAATAAATAAATGGTTCATTGCACTTTCTCTTTGACTATATGCAGTTGGGATGCCTCATGATTATTGATAATAAGCACTATGTTAAGACTTTCCTTTAAATTTTAACTAAAAAAAAAATTTGAAATTGCATCCAGCATAAACTTGCCAAGAATCCTAATAGCACAAAACAAAATGTTTATTACTAATAATTAAGGGCGGATATTGCTCGATTTTAAAGTTTGTGAGAGATGTTGCAACATTGTGCAACTTGCCAAAATAATTATTAAAAAAAACTCAATAGAGATCAACATGGATAGAGCATTGTACATTACCACCGCACATCATGCGATGGTCATTCCGCAACATAAGTGCTTGTGAGGTGTGAAGGAGAAGGGTCGGAGTTCAAGTCTTCAGTATGGAGTTTTACACACATATACACTTAGATTAGGTTAAAGTAAAATTTTTATTTTGTTAAAAAAAAAAAAAAAAAAAAAAAAAAAGGCATTATACAATTATAGTTATGAAATAGCAAATGTGAGAGAGTAGATAATATTTCAAGTCAATAATATTGTCAGCAACCAACTAAGTCGATGCTTCATGTATCCTTAGGTGACAAAATGGGGCTAAACAATTATTATTATTATTATTATTATTTTGCTTATTGGCTTTGAATATAGCAGGTTATGGTTTTTTTTCTTTTAAAAAAAATGCGCATGTTGGTTTCAGCAACCTGCAATCATTTTCTATGAAACCAACAGCATTAATTTACGTGACAATCCATCAAATGATATTGTTATTTATTATTTTTGTACCTGTTATCATAAATGCTATTGGCTTTATCTCAATGATAAGCCTCCGGCGGCTTCACTGTAGCAATGGACTTGATTAATTGAACATTGATATGTTCAAATAAAATTCAAGAATTCTAAGGGTAGACCGAAGACCAGCAATGATAATTGATAATGCAAGGCTGTAAATGGAAGGATACCTAAAAGTAGTCAAACATATGAAAGAAACGTTACAGGCGTGCAGCACAACACCAAGTGGAGACTTTTCCATTTAGAAAAGGGGGGAAAAACATAGTGGAGCTTCTTTCTTTTCTTTTTTTGACTAAGATAGAGACCGAGAATTTTATAGTTTTAACTGATTGGCAGATTCTGATATTTCCAATAGAAATATCTAAAGTTTAAAACTTCAAATTTCTCCTCTTCTATTGAAACTATCAAATTATCAAAATATTGCAGCCGGAGGATTCATGTCAATGATTATCACTCTAAGAAATTGAAAAAAATAAAGAAAAATGAGAGAAAATCAATATAAAGAATTTTATGCGGTTCAATAGTATACTTACATCCATGGGAGCGGTTAATAATTTTTCACCATAAAAAAAGAATTAGACTTATAACATATATATACTTCCTTAGTCAAAACACTAACCCGGTTAAAATCTCCAATATATATACTTACTTCTTAGTGTTTTGTTGAAAATTTTTTGCTAAAAGTGTACTAAAGTATACTTGTACTTTAAAAAAGTGAAAACAAGTAAGAAAAATAATTTTCTCCAAACAAACACTTAGGTTATGTTTGGTAACCATTTTTGTTTTTTATTTTTAAAAGATTGTTTTTTGGAATATAAAGAAAAAATAATTTCCTTGTATTTTTTAAATCAAAAACATATTTGGTTAGTTAAAATTAAAAAAAAAAAAAATAGTTTTTTGAAGAAAAAAATAAAAAATACTAAAATATGTTGTTATTAGGATTTGAACTCTAATGCTAACTCATTAAATAAGACAAATTTATTAAATTAAATGCGTGTTTTCCTTGACTTTTGAAAACTAGAAACTGAAAACAGAATTTTGTATGTTTTCAGTTTCCTTTACAAATTGAGTTTTGAGAACAGCTTTTGTTTTCTGTCTATTTTGAGTTGGCAGACAAGTTTTTTAGTTTCAAAAATAGAAAATTGTTTTTAAAAATAGAAAATAAGGAGGGAAAAACAGTTACCAAATATAGCGTTTTGCTTAAAAAAATTTGTTAAAAGTGTACTAAAATATACTTGTACTTTGAAAAAGTGAAAACAAATAAGAAAAAATGAGGTTTTAAAAAACTGTACATAAAAGCTAAAAACAAAAAATATGGCTTATAAGCCAATGCCTAACGGTGTCAGTTTACATTCTCATTCGGAATATGAGCCACCATCCCTAACAATTCATGCTAAAGAAAAAGTAGGTTTATTTTGGGGAGGAAAAAAAAAAAAAATGAGGAAGGTTTTACCCCTTTGTCAAATTTAATCTCAGATTTCTGATTTTGTCAACTAAAACCTTGCACTTTTCAGGCATTGTCAAGCTATGTACATGTGTGTCCTCTGCCTATCTCTGCTACCAACTAACGAACCACATGCCAAAACACCATTTTTTCCCTCAAGGCTTCTTCTCTAATAGGTTGAAGCGCATCATCACATAAAGGGAGAGAGAGAGAGAGAGAGAGAGCACAATAACTTCTAAGTTTGTTAAAAGAGTACCTAATATGTATTCTAAGAATTGAACTGATAATAACCATAGTGAACGAATTCATCTCTAATTCTACTACAGTGCCAGAAACCTTCATTTATTTTATCTTTAGAATGAGTGAATGACACTGCACAGCAGTAATACGACACCATAGGATCATAATTTTGCCAACTTCAAACATCACTTTTTTGATAAAAATGATGAGCAGATTCAATTTAAATTCAATCTTATTTGTAAAAATAGAAGTTCAAAATTCTAGTTTGATCTCTCTTTTTTCTCTTTTCCTTGCATCCTTCGGTTTTTGTTGTCCCTTTCCACATTTGTGACTGTATTCCAGTGTATCTATCATTTTTCCATAAGTTTTACATATTTAAAGTTATAACCCCTGTAACTTCTAAGTTATACATCGGTGTTAGAATACATAATAATTTCTAAATCAAAATTCCTACTTCTGTTATTTTTACTTTAAATTCTTCAGGTCATAGATACTTTTTTTGATGATGTAAAAGGCTAAAAGCTTCTGCTGGACTACAGTTTAGATCACTTTTATCTGTACAATCAATCTATTCAACTGAATTCTCAAAAAATTAAAAAAAAAAATTAAAAAAAAAAAATAAAGAGGAGGAGAAGAAAGAAATCTATTCAACTAAGCTTTGATCCGCAATAACAATCTACTATACCATAATAATACTTAAAAGAACTTCTATCCATGAACAAAGGTTCATAAATTTTCTATGAGGCTCTGGTCAAGTCAAAACAGGTGTAAACAAGAGAAAAAAACAGGAAAAGAGCATCATTTTTGTCCTCAAAAAAATTAAATTTTTTTTACTAGTATACAGAATAATCTAGAATTGTACATACAAGGAGGTTGAACAAGGTTAACTACGAAAAAATAACATTATTACAAAGCTCCTAATAATATCTGCTCAAACTCCGTGAAGAAATTATTGATAACAGTCAGGAAAGAACTCATCTGACACAGGGAATCATGTCTTCATGTTTGTCCACTGGAAGACGGCACTGGATTACGATCCTCTGGCATGGCTGGGGAATTGCTGGACAAATCTACAACTTCATCTGCTCCTCCAACCACACTCATCTTGCTGAAACTTCTTTTCTTTGATGAAGAGTTCAAATCCTCCTGCTCTTTCTCTGCTTGGCCTTCAATGCTCAAAGAAGGAAATAAAGGAGGCTCACTACCACTTAATCGACAAAAGAATTTTTCAACAGTTTCACTGATTTCTTTCCCCAGCCCATTATTGTCCGACATTAACTCCCAAACTGATTTAGAGGCCCTCTCGAGCACAGGGGTTCTGCGTAAAAGTTAACAAACAAATCAAATTTTATCTATGATAAATCTTTCCTCCGAACCAGGCTGAGGTCATTATGTGACAGTTCAGATGACCATCTACGTGTATTTTAATCACATGAGTTTTAAGTTATCTAAACAAGCAACGTGACTATTAAACATGTCATGGAATTAAGAGTTCACACAGATACTCATTTAAGTCACTTGATCCTAGAATGATTCTTTATCCTATTCCAAAGAGAATGAAAATCAGCTGAAAATATGCAAAAGAAGAAAGGATCCAAGAGGCTGATTCATTTCCATTTTTGAAACCTCCACTCTTCACCTCCCTCTTGCGCACGTATCTAGCCCATATCTGAGACAAAACAAGTTAGCCCATTAATCACCACAATTAAAAAGAATAAAATAGTCTTTCTCCTTTTCAATGTGGATTAAACATTTTCACTAACTCCTCATCTTCCATATTTACTCTCATATCTTTACATTTATGTTGTAACATTTATTCATTTTAATTATTTAATATTAAAATGCTCCAACAATCCCCCACTCATTTTAATATTAAATTTTAGTTAAAGAGAGATTACCATGCAAAGATGGATCACTATGCATTATGAAGGTGTGCTCTGCATTGAACGTTCACTTAGTAAAACAGCGATCTCAACTCCAAAGTCGTAGTGGTCTCCGACTTGAACTAGAACTGCTTTAGGGAAATTAAGCGTCATTGCTTACACATAACAACCTAGGTGTTGACATGAGCTTTTATAGCTAGCACTTTACGGCCGTGTGCTGATCCCGGTTTCATGAGTGTATTTGAGATTAAGTCCAAATCTCATAGGGAGCAGCCCCACCCCCACACTCACATAGGTGAAATTTTGTCAAGGGTGCTCCTGTAATTCTGACACCACACTCATACGAGCTACAAATTTCATTAAGAGTTTTTTACTCAACCTCTCCACGTTACAGGATAAATGCACTTACATCATAGGGATGAACAACTAAAAAATTATTTACAGAATAAATAATTAAAAATAAATAAATAGTGCATTTCTTACGACTATCGTATGATTCGTTTTTCCCATTGAACCTAATTCTCAAGATCTCTGGTCCTTGGGTTAGGTATCCTCATACATGGCTCATGATTCTATGGACTTTAGTCCCATCCCCCTTGATGTATTCCAGACTCTATCTTTTGCCAAGGCCTTGGAAAATGGATCTACAAGATTATCATTAAATTTAATATAATCCACAATTATGATGTCACTACTCAAATAAGATCGCACGGTACTATGCTTTCTTCTTATAGGTCTGGATTTACTGTTGTAGTAACGGTTTTTAACTCTACCAATTGCGGCAATGCTATTACAATGAATTAATATAGGTAAAATTAGCTTTTCCCAAAGTGGAATTTCATATAACAAATCTCTAAGCCAATTTTCCTCTTCACTAGCTGAAGCTAATGCTATTAATTCAGCTTCCATTGTTGAATTAGCAATTATTGTTTGCTTTTTAGATTTCCAACAAATAGCGTCACTACCTAAGGTTAAAATATAACCAGTGGTAGAGAGAGAATCACCTGACAAAGTATTCCAATCGGCATCACTAAAACCTTCAATCACAACAGGGTACTTTTTATAAAATAAGCCATAACTTTTGGTACCAATTAAATATCTCATGACTCAATCAATAGCTAGCCAATGATCTTTACTAGGCTTGCTAGTTAATCTACTTAGCACTCCTATTGCATATGCAATGTCAGGTCTAATACAAGCAATAGCATAACGCAAATTAACAATGATGCTAGCATAATCCTTTTGATTAAAAATCTCATCATCATTATTCACAGGAAATAAATGAACACTAGAATCAAAAGGAGTAGCTACACTTTTGTGACCATGAAAATTATATTTTCTCAACATAATATGATTGATCAAGATATATTCCATCACATGCTTTTGTAATTTTCATACCTAAAATAAATTAGCCTCACTAAGATCTTTCATATCAAAATGGCTTTTAAGCATATTTTTTGTCTCATTTATAACACGCATATTTGAGCCAAAAATCAACATATCATCCACATAGAGACTAATGATAACATGTAAATTATTCCATGATTTAGAATAAATACATTTATCACATTCATTTGATTTATAACCATTCTCAATCATGCAGGAATCAAACTTTTCATGCCACTACTTAGGTGCTTGTTTTAAGCCATATAGGGATTTAGTTAGCTTACATACCTTGCTTTCTTGTCCAGGCTCTACAAAGCCTTCGGGTTGATCCATATAAATCTCTTCCTCTAGGTCCCCATTTAGAAAAGCAATTTTTACATCCATTTGATGAATTTTCAAATCAAAAATTGCAGCAATAGCAATTAACAATCTAATAGATGTAATTCTTGTTACCGGAGAAAATATATCAAAGAAATCAAGATCGGTTTTTTGTTTAAAGCCTTTTGCAACAAGTCTAGCTTTAAACTTATCTATTGATCCATCCGGTTTCAACTTTTTTCTAAGAACCCATTTACAACATATGGGCTTACAACCCGGTGGAAGATCTATTAATTTTCAAGTTCTATTAGAAATTAGAGATTTCATCTCATCATTTACAACCTCTCTCCAAAATATAGAATCAGGTGATGTTAAAGCCTCTTTTAAATTTTGAGGATCTTCCTCAATGTTAAAAACATAATAATCAGGACCAAAATCCTTTTCAACTCTATCTCTTTTACTCCTTCTAGGTTCCATTTCAAAATTTTCTTGATTTTGTAAATGTGAAGTAGAAGAACTAGGTTGTGACAAAATATTTTCTTCACCCCCACTATTTTTCAATTTAAAAGGAAATTTTTCTTCATGAAAAATTGCATCACCAGATTCAAAAATTATTTTGTTTTCAAGATTAAAAAATCTATATATTGCACTATTAATCACATAACCAAGAAAAGTACAGGTAATAGCTCTTATACCTAATTTAGGCATTTTAAGGTCAGTAAGCCTTACATAAGCAAGACAACTCCATACTCTCAAATATCCCAAATTTGGCTTATGTCCTTTCCACATCTCAAAAGGTGTGGTGTGTGACTTTTTATGTGGCACTATTCAAAACATGACATGCAATTAAAAGAGCTTCACCCCAAAAATGTAAAGGTGCACTAGATTCAATTAACATGACATTTGTTAACTCAATTAAAGTTCTATTTTTTCTTTCAGTCACACCGTTAGAAGCAGGTGAATATGGTGCAATAGTTTCATGGATAATTCCCAAAGACTGAACAAATGAGTTGAATGAACTTGATTCATACTCACGGCCTCTATCACTTCTTATTCTTTTTATTTTTCTACCGAATTGATTTTCAACTTCTTTTAAAAAATTTTGAAATTTTTCAAAAGCATCACTTTTATTTTTCAACAAATAAACAATTGTATATTTTGAGAAATCATCAATAAAAGTGATAATATATCTATTTCTTCCACGAGTTAAAATTCCCTCAAATTCACATAAATTAGAGTGAATTAACTCAAGCAATTCGGTATTTCTTACAACACTTTTATGAGGCTTTTTTTTTGTAATCTTAGCTTGACTACTACAAGTTTCACATTTTTCAAAATCTTTTGACAGTCTTGGAATTAATCCTAAACTACTCATGATTCCCGCATATCTACTATTTATATAACACAAATGAGCATGCCAAAAATTAATAGAAGAAAGCATATAAATTGAATTGGTAGATGCTTTATTATTCTCAATATTCAATTTAAACATTCCATCACAAGCATAACCCTTGCCCATAAATAATCCATTTTTAGTGATTATATAATTATCAGATTCCATAGTTTGCTTGAAGCCAGCCTTGTTAAGCAAAAAACTTGACATCAAATTCTTCTTCATGAACGGAGTGTAAAGAACATCTTTCAACGTTAGCACATGTTCAGAAGTGAATTTCAATTCAACCTCACCACTCCCAAGAACCTTGGTTTTGCTAGAGTCACCAAGCATAACAGTTTTTTCTTCTTCAAAATGAGTGTTCAATTTGAACCAATTTATGTCATAGCAAACGTGCCTATTAGCACCAGAATCTGCGCACCACCCTTCAACATATTGCACCATATTGATGTCTGTAATCATAGCCACTAAAGGCTCTTCGGTTACATTAGCCTGCGAGACAGATTCACATTTCCAAAATTTGCAAAATCGAGCAACATGCCCACTCTTACCACAAACAAAACAGGATCTATTAAATTGATCTTGTGAAGGGGGTCCTTGGTTCTTTTTGTAATTTTTATTCAGGTTTCCCCTTCCTTGAGGTCTATTATTATTTTTAAAGGCTCTCTTTTTAGGCTTCAATTGACCATTTCTAGGAAAATGATTTTTGGGCATATTATTATTGGCTGAAATAAGGTTTACCTATGTGGTGGAATTACCATTGCTCTCTTGTGTCATGAGTGCATCTTGTCCTCTAGCCTCCTCCTCCACATGGATGCGTGTGATCAAAGTCTCCAAGGATGTCTACTTTTGTTTATGCCGCAAAGTCTTTTGGAACTCCCTCTAAGATTGTGGTAGTTTATCAATTATGTCAGCTACCACCAAATTGTCTCCAATCTTTATGCCTTCGGATCTTAATTCTGCGACAATCATTTGGAAGTCTTGTGCTTGATCCACCACCGATTTTCTATCCACCATTTGATAACGGAAAAATCTACTACCAGCATACTTCTTTGCACCTGCCTCCTTAGTATCATACTTGCTTTGTAAAGCTTTCCAAATTTTCTTAGCAGAATTATAAGTTGTATCATAATAATCATAGAAATGATCGGCAAGACAATTCAAAAGATAAGGGACAATTATATTCATCTTTTGTATACTTATCTATTTTTTCTTGATGGAGACTATATTCTTCCTCACTCATCTCATCAGTAGGAACTTTTGATGGATTTTTGTCAATGAGGATGTAGGAGACTTTGAGAAGACTCAAGTAGAAGAGGACCTTTCCTTTCCACCTCTTGAAGTGGGAGCCCTTAAAGCAAAAGGGCTTGTTGAGATCTCCAACAGGCTCATTTGGTTTCTCTTGTGTAGGCTCCATGTGTTAAATCTCCTTAAAATTGTTGGTGCAAACACAATAATAATGGAAATAACACAAAGAGAAACTAAATAGTACTTCTGAATATTTTAATTTAAAGAAAGAAATTACATAGCACTACCTCCACCGTTCACCTCTCCCTTGCGCACGTATCTAACCCAATATCTAAGACAATTCAAGTTAGCCCATTAATCACTACAATTAAAAAGAATAAAATAGTTTATCTCCTTTCCAATGTGGGATTAAAAATTTTCACTAACTTCTCATCTTCCATATTCACTTACATATCTTTATATTTATGTTGTAACATTTATTCATTTTAATTATTTAATATTAAAATGCTCCAACAGAAAGCATCCACCACAAAGAAGGTGAAGGATTCAAGGGTATTGTGGCCACTTTCAGAAGGTAAAATTTTGTTTGGCTAAGGAGAAAATATTCCTCTTTTAGATAAGACCCCTAAAATAAAAATAAAAGGTGCCATTGCCACACATGCAGTGTTAAAGTTACTTCACTACAATCAAGGCTTCTACCAAGCTTACTACACCAATATTGACAAGTGACAAATCAATTTCTTAAAGATTGACATATGAGAAATCAATTTCTATGGGGATAAATTTCTTGCTGACTTTATAGACAGATAATGTCAAAATCAGAGAGTAGACTGTTGTTGGGCTTTGTGGAGCTTAGTTTTGTTTGATTCGGTTTGACGACCCGACCCAACTCGAATAATATTGCGTGGTTTTTAATGAGAGATTTACTGAGGTTTAGTCCATGGAGTGGAGGCTTGGGCCCAAGCCGGAGCGCTCATGGACAAGCCTCCTGGGGGTCCGGAATTTTTTTTGGCCCGTTTAGCCCATATATAAACTGACTTGGTGATTAGGGTTTTAATTTTATAAAGTCGGTTTCCGTGTTTTTAAGGAGATAGAAAATATTGTAGCCGCAAGTTGTACTCTGTATTCTTCCCTGAAAATAGTGAAATCCCTGCAACTCCGTAGACGTAGACAAATTGTCGAACCACGTAAATATTGTCTTATGCATGTGATTGTTCTTTTTCTTTGGCATGTGTTTTCTCTATTTTTTTTGTTTCTCACAGGTTGGGAATTCGGCTGAATTTCCCTACAACTGCAAGCTGATGGAGACATAATTAAGAAACTATGAGAAGGACCATCACATACTGGTTTAGTTTGTTGAAGGATTCTCTCACCCTAGTGCTTACATGAATTTATGAGCAGTTTGATGCAAGGGATCCTACATACCAAGCATGAGGACGTAGGGCCTTAAGGTGCCAAATTCCATTAACAGTTACCTTCTTAGGAGGCCCTTTGATGGAGGGAGAACAACCAAGATTATATTTGAATTTATTATTTCATATTTTATTTTAGATACCCAATTTAATTTTTTGAATTTTGGATTATGATTGAGGATTCCATTGGATGTACTTGTGCCTTAATGTAATCCTTGAATCCTATTAAAAAAAAGGCTCCAGGAATGATTTGAGGAGTGCAATTTGAATAAAAAAAAATTATTAGAGATGTTTGTTTATACTTGGTGATGACTCCAAGCACCCTTAGATGGTGAAGCCTAGGGTTTTTAGCCAAATTATAGGTGGTGAAACTTAAGATGTGTCCTGCCCTCTCTTATTTTCCCTTATTTCTATTCGGAACAATTCTATCCTACATCACCCTTTAGTCATGTTAAATCAGCTAATGGATTTCCACAAAAATGTGACCATGAAAACCCTTAAGGTGAGTTAAAGATGCAGTGAAAATCATAGAAGGCCTTTTCTATCATTTTATTTTTCCAATAAATTTTACTTGCAAAATATATATATAAGACCAATTTCAGTCAGTAGATAGTTGCATGACTACTTCAGCAAAAGACCATTTCCAGTTTTCACAACCAAAAGGTTACTAGCAATTTCCTAAAGTACGATAGAGAGCTAATCAACTATTGTGAAAAATCTGAAGGGGAATGCACTCCCGCTCACACACACGAAGTTAATAAAATTACTTACTCAAGCTCCTGTCGAAGGGCATCAAACAGCTCCCTCTTAGTCTGTTTCTCTGCACCAGGGGTGTTAAGAACTTTACTTTGTTCAACCATCATTAGAGTGGTTTTCTTCAGCTCCTCCTACAACACATAAGTAGACATATAAATATTGCAATGTCTTTCCTAAACAATAAAAAATATTACAGGCAAAGAAATCATTCCTGTTCATTAAAAAAATGCACATGTAGCTCATATCTAAATCTGTCAGGCACTTCAAGCTACTGATAAATAGATAATATACTCTCACAGCACATCATATGCAAATTGCTAACCCACGTATCATTATCCTATTACAGTTCATCAAAGTGATGAACAACACTCCAACATCACTACTTTATTTGTCATAAAATATCATCACCTCTAAGAGCATTCGCACTGGCACTTGGATATGCCAAATGTAAGCTCTAATTTACAATTCAGCCCAAAAGCAGCCCACAGCCAGACTTGTATTCACCAACTATTGCAAAAAAATTTGCAATAGTGCTACATTGCAATTCTAAAGGTAGAATTGCACTGTAGCTCAATTCTAAAATAATAAATAAAATAAAATAAATAAAGAAAGACAAAAACCACATTTTCGTCCCTACATTTTCACACAATTTCACTTTGGTTCCTAACTTTTATTTCCACCACTTTTAGTCCCTATCCTTAAAAACACGTCTCGTTTTTGTTCTTGCCATTACATCAGAGACAGAAAATGCACATTGGCAAATGAAGTGCATTGTTGGCACACTAAAAACTGACGTGGCCATTAAAATAATGATAAAAAATGTTATTTGGCATTAAAAAATTCCACGCCAGCATCTAAATTTAAAAAATTAATTTATTAATTTTAACTAAATAAAAAAAATCAAAACAGAAATAAAAATCAAAATTCACATGAATTAAGATCTAATAGTATCTTGAACAAGAACACCAACCTAGACTTAAGATCTCAAAATTGAAAACCAAAAACCACCACCACTGCCACAAAATCCCTGCCAAACATCCACCAAAACTTCTACCGAACTCCACAAATCGCACAATTTCTCCAACCCACTCAAATTCTTCACACAAATTCAACCCTCATCAAAATCAAATTCCAGAAATCCATTAAACCCAATTCAATTAGAAACCCATAAATTCATTACCAAAAAAAAAAAAAAAAAAAAAAAAGGAACCCATAGACCAAAATCAAACCCCAAAAATCCATCAAAGTGATCAAACCCTCATCAAAATCAAATCTCAAAAACCCAATTAGCCCCATTCAATGAGAAACTCATAAACCCATATTTCATTCCCTTCTCTCCGAATTCTAGGGCTTGATAAATGGAGGTTTGTGTGATCGATCGACAAGAGTAAATTTTTTTTTTTTTTTTTTTTGGGTGTATTTATGAAATGGCGAGTGGTGAAGGAGACGAAGAAGTCGATGCGGTGCTCAGCGACGTGGAGGAGGGAGACAAGCCGGTGCCGATTTCGATAAAGAGCCCAAGCGCGGAGGATGTATCGGTGGAGAGGTTTTGGGAGCTTCTTGCCGAGCTCGATCGGGAGAGGTAAGCACGCGAGGTGGCGAAGAGTACGAAATCAAAGTTGCAGGTTTTGTTCAATAGGCTGAAGGCACTGGCTCACGAGGCGATCAAGAAGTGTGACGAATGGGGGAGGTAGAGGGACGAGGCTTTGCGCAAGAAGGAGGAGGGTCAGATTTGGGTTTGTGTTTGTGTTTGGATTTGGGTTTTTTGGGTTTTCTGAAGATGGATTGCAGGTTTTCTAAAGATGGATTGTTGGGTTTGTGTTTGTATTCTTACTGACGTTTGGGTTTGTGTTTGTTGTTTTTGTGTGGTTGACGAGAAAAATCAATTGCTGGGTTTGTGTTTATTGCTTTTGTGTTTGGTTTGGTTGATCTGTTGCTGAGTTTGTGTTTGTGTTTCTAGGTTTGTGATTTTTGGATTTTAATTTTGTGTTCTTAAATCTGGGTTTGTGTTCTTATTGTTCTTGTTCAGGACACACTTAGATCTCAATTAATGTAATATTTCGTTTTTATTTCTGTTTTTAAATTTTTTTATTTAGTTAAAATTAATAAATTTTTTTTTTTAATTTAGATGCTTACGTGGCATTTTTTAATGCCAAATAACATTTTTTATTATTATTTTAATAGCCACGTCAACTTTTAGTGTGCCAATAGTGCACTCCATTTGCCACGTGTGCATTTTTCGTCTCTAATGTAATGGCAGGGACAAAAACAAGACGCGTTTTTCAGGATAGGGACTAAAAGCGGTGGAAATAAAAGTTAGGGATCAAAATGGGAATCATGAGAAAATGTAGGGACGAAAATGTGGTTTTCGCCAAAAAAAACTAATATTCTATTGTGTAACTCTATCAATTCCTCTCTCTCTCACCGGGATTTGGGTTTTTGTTTTTATTTGAGTTTTGGGATATATTATTTTATTATGTAGAAATATTATTTTAATGTGTTATATTGTAAAATAAAAGTTGAGATGCTGAGAGTATTATAAAATTGTATGATATAATTAATAAAGTAGTTTTTTGAGATGATAAAATAGGATGGGATAGAATTTTGGGATGTGAATGTTATAACCATAAAGAAGTTGATCCTAATCACCTAGGAAAGAAATACCAATAACGCCCTTCACAAAATTCATGCATAAAAATAGAGATCTAAGAATGATATCCATCGATATAGGAACAAGTCCCCAACTAGTTAAATGTCTGCCTATTCCTCTCCTTCAATGCAAATCACAGAGAGAAGCATATCTGCAAACTAACCATCATCTAATTTCTTTACCCTTATCCCACAAATCACTGAAAAGTATTTTTATGTTTAACCTTAAGAATAACATCACTACAACTTCATAAACGAGAGTGGAAAAGAGATCCAATTCTCTTTAGTGATAGAGAGCACTCAATGAGGTCAAAGTTGGATCTGACCACTTCCATACAACCAATTGCGTGTGCCCAGTTTCTGTTCAAAAATAAAATGCCACTTCCAAGTGGTCCAAAGCAAGGCCAAACAAACCAAACCGAAATCCTAATTCCTTTTAGCTTTCCTAACAGTCCAAGCTAACCTATTCATTCTCCTTAAAGTACATTCAATACCCAAAAACAGAAACCGAATATGAAAAAACCAGTCCATTACAAACTCCAATCATGCCACTATTAAACAAAGAACAAGGAACAATAGATTAAGAACCCCATTAGACACTTTTCACCTTGAAACCTGCTACCCTTTATAGCCAAATCTCCAAACCAAAACCTTAACATTTTTCCCTCCAGCATTTTAAAACATCACTAACACAAAGCAACCAAAAAACCTAACTCAGAAGTCAGAACAATCTCTTACTATATTAAACTCATTATATCCTTTTACCAATGTCCTAAATTTAACCCACCGCATAATTCACAAGAAAACACACTTTTCCAGCAAATCAAATAAACCAATCTCAAACTCAACTCGACAAAGCCTTAAATCCCAACCAATTCTCATTGGCTACACCTATCCAATCAATCAACTTTTACTCTAAGAAGCATGGACACAATATGACATGGGACACAACGACACAACAATTCTTGAAATATTAGGACACAACAAAATCAATGATCAAAATAACACGCTTGACACTATCACCCTTGTGTACAAGCACTCCTTGACACTATCACTAGAGGTGACCCCCCCCCCCAATTTTGAAAAATATATAGCACTATATACATTTCTATCCAGAAAATTAAAAATTTCCTCCAAAACCGTGTGCAGTGAATAGTAATAAATGTTATTAATTGATAATGTTTGTTTGTTGATTTATTTTATGAATTATTAACTATTTTTAGAAAATAATTTATTAACATTAATGTTGTTGTAGCTTGTGGGGTATGTTTGGTTTATTTTTTGGACTAAATTTTGAAATTATAGAGCTATATGATATGGAAATAATGAAACTTTTATTTGAATGGTTGATGATGGGAAAATTATCTATAATATTTGATTTTTTTAAAGAGAAAAAATTACAAATAATTTGAAGCTAATAATGCAGCATTGCCTCTAGTGTTGATGTCCCAATTCATGAAAATTTTCAAACAAAATTCCAAAAAATTACCACCGATTAAATCAGTATCAATCCAAATTGTGAAAATATGAGATTATAATATTAATGAATGGGATGAAATTTGACAAAGTTTGAGTAGATGTTAGTTTTGATTTTCATAAACTTTTTTGTATTTATACTTTGGCCCCCCCTAACTTCGAATCCTGGTTCCATCCCTGTCACAACTCCTAATAGCATATTTTGCTCTCACACATTCAGTGTGCTAGAGACTCACAAACGTCTATCTTTTAGGATAAAATGATCAACCACATGGAAAAGAAGCACTGCAAGGTCCGTACTCAACAAACTAAACTATGTCTCTTTCACTCTCTTTGATTCTATGTTTATGCACAAAAATATTTTCTCCGGGAGAAAACTAAAGTTGTTTTTATGAACAAGAGATTATGAATATATACGCTAATCAATAGACATATTATTCAATAATAACTTATGTATACAGACTTATTGACTCAAAAAATAAAATAATTAAATATTATTATTATTTGGACAAGAGGACTCAATTTACATGTGCTTAAAGGCCACGCTCATGAGGATATAAACTTATATTCTCTATCATTTCCCATGGACTCGAGAATTCTCACAACTTTAATATCATGTCCAAGTAAACACATTATGAGTCAATTTCTTACTCACTCCATAATATTTATTTTTCTAACACAAGATTGTTTGCATGCCGTGGCATCTCATCCAATCTAAAAATTGAACAACAATAACCATCTCTAAATGTTCAAAGAATACCGAATTCATATTTACTTCTTGTACATCCATTATTAATTTATGTTCTTGTATGTGGCAGTACTTCTCATACAATCTAAAAATAATTGAACGTGTATTAATTTTTTATTGATCTTAGTATCTTACATGATGCACAGGCTCTTGCATTCGTACATGTCCATTAATGGTGCAAGCTGAGAGAAGGGAATCAGAACTTTTTCTTTTCTTTTCTTTTCTTTCTTAGGGAGGACTCATTTTAAACCCCCATAATTTAGGAATAATCTAAATTAAACCCTATAGTTTCAAATTAAAAGAACATGATAAGGATAATTTTACAATACTGGCACTTACCCATGATAAGGCAAAAAGCGACGATCTTAAATGACCCCGTCAGCTTCACTAGCTTGGAAACGACAATAGGAGGTCTACGGCTCTACCTCGAAGCTAATGGCAATACCGTGGCTGTCGAAATAGGAAGTTGACGTGAGGGAGCTGAAGACTAATTATGGGTCTGATGATGTTGTCGTGGCCTTACTTGGCCCCTACACATGCGCATATAAGGAAATATCTTGCGCCCCACATTCCATGCTAATCAAAAGTACTCCTACAAGGAAAGGATTCCACAAAATACATTCATAAGGATTCCTACAAGGAAAGGACTTCTAAACCAATGAATAGATGTCAACCTTCTACTACTATAAAAACTTCAAAACCCTCACAAACTAAAGTACGCATAATTCACCCGAGCTCTGGCACTCTAGAGTTGTGAGAAGTTCTAACTTGACCTTCGAAGGGTATTTGGCCGGCACCACACTGGTGCTCTCTGTTAGGCCTTCTCTTTTTGGGTTGTGCAGGTATTGTCCCAAGCACATGAGAACCTTGTGACTTACTGTTGATTTTTCGGTATCATCAAAACACTACATTTTTTAATCGTATCAATTTAAACTCTCAATCAAACCCAAAAATCAATCATCGATCCACATCAAACTTGAAAACTCTAAGGTATAAATTGATATGATTTTGCAAGCACATAGTCGATTTTAAATTAGCAAAACTATAAGATTAATTTGTAACAGTCTTAAACTTAAGGTTTAAATTAAAACTTTTGAAACTATATGGTTTGATTTCAAACCATCCATAAAACGTAGGGCTTAATATATAATTTACCTGTTTTTTCATAAAATGTAAAGAAAGGAATTTGAGCCCTGAACCAAACACTAGAAGGGGACGGATTCCACTTTAATTAAAGATAATGTGATCTAATTTTGATTATTATGAATAATACAAACAAAGAAACAAACATGATATCTATCACAAACACATAAATATTGATTCTACTTCCCATTAAGGAAAAACCAAACGTGAAATATTTTTATTCATCAAACAAAAAAACTTACAAGCATTGGATTCGGACTAGATTATTAAGATGAAGACACTCAGAAGGAGAGGACTCATGCTTATTACAATCTTACTAGGAATGGCAACGGGTCGGGTTCGGGCCGGGTTTTTCTATATCCGGACCTGACCCGCGGGCCAAGACCCATGGCCCGGACCCGTCCCGTTAACTAAGCGGATTTTTTTCCCGGGCCCCGGACCCGCCTCAGCCGAGCCCCGCGGGCCCCACGGGCCCCGTTAAAGGACTGGGCCCAATTCGTGGCCCAACAAAAAAAAAAAAAAAAAAAAAAATTCAGATCCAAACAGAAACACAGATCCAAACACAATCACAAACACAAACAAAGAAATCAGAGACACAAATTTCAAATCTACCTTTTCACCACAAAATTTTCAGATCTATGATTTTCATTTTTCCCTTTCAGAAATCATAAACACAAACACAAATACAAACACAAATTCACACGATTGAGGCGAACTGAACCCAGAAAAAAAAAATAGAAAAAAGAAAAAAAATGGAGACACTGCGAGATCGGCGACGGCGATGACGAAACGAAGTTGAGACTTGAGAGAAACGGGAACGGCGAGGACGAAACAGCCTCCTTCCCTTCTTAAATCTGTCGGAACGGTGAGGATCTTTAGCTATTCTGGTATCGGTACTTCCATCGGTCAGAAACGGGAGTCCTGCTAGCTTTTTTCTGATGAGTTCGTGATGTTCATCACGCTATACATACGGCTTGTGGCTATCACAGGCTGTGCTTGTGAGATCACTGAGAGATGAAGAGATGAGAGGCAGTGATTGAGAGAGCTGAGGAGATGAGAGGCGTGAGAGGCGTGCGCGTGAGAGGCTGAACTGAGGAGAGAATGAAATTTTAGGGTTTAACTATATATATATATATATATATATAGGAGGGTAATCTAGTAATTTTAATATATAATATAACCGGGTCTTAATCGGGTCGGGTTTCGGGTTTTTTTAATAAAACCCGGACCCGACCCGGACCCGCTTCGGGTTTTTTTTTTTAAACCCATACCCGACCCTATTCTTTATCGGACCGGGTAAAATCTGGCCCATTAGGGTCGGACCGGGCCGGGTATCCGCGGGTCGGACCGGGCCGGGTATCCGCGGGTCGGATCTAAATTGCCATCCCTAAATCTTACATATCACTACTGAGGGAAACTGTTGCATTATATTCAGCAGTGACATCCCAGATTCTTTCTCCACCAAAATTGAGGTTATATTTGGGCTGTTTATTTGGGAAGAACAAGCCAAAGTTTTTCTCTAGCTCTGGTTGCTTCTGATTCTCATTAAACATGGCAAAAAGATAGGTCTCTATTGCCCTCCCAGGCCTCTTTGGTGTACCCCCATTGACATGCCTAATCAAATTTGAGTAGTAAGTACCTGCATTATCAAATGATGTAGCAAATCCACCTGCTGATGGCCATCCACTCTCTGAAACAACCTCCAATGAACCGCCCCACGACCTCTCGAGAGCTGAGTACATTGCATCCATCATTGCATCAAAAAGGTTTTGGTATCCATTGGGTCCATCCCATACCACAACTGATGGGGAAGTAAACAAAGCATAGGGAAGAGAAATGTCACGTGGATTTCCAGCATAGCTAAAATAAGTGTACACATTGGCTAGTAAGGGTGCCTTAGCGTATACTAGGTGACCAATGATTGGGTCTAAATATGATCTAACATCATCTCTGAAAGCCCCTTGTGATGGAGGGTAGGAGTTTCCTAATAAGGTCATGTCAATTGCAATTGAAACCTGGATTTGGTCCTTAAGGCCAGCTGATCTAATTGCATTGAATACGTTCGTTAAGGCAGGGAGAACAAATAATTGTGCTAACCAAGCTGTGCCTTCATTAACAGGACTCACTTCATTTCCAACTGCAATGTATCGAAACCTGACACTAGGCCAGAAGTTTAGTACGTTTGTTTGTACCCATGCTTGTGCGTTGGAAGGGTTGGCAAGGCTTTGAAGGTCTGAGTTTGGGACACCTAGCATGACTTCAATGTTAGAGCCTCTAAGGGCTTGTAGAACTGCTTGATTCGGATCATAGATTCTCATTCGCTTGATGTTGTTTGACTTGTAGAGAGCTATAACTTCTTGCATAGATGGCAGATCGTTGCCAAGCATTCCATAACAAACACCAACAGATTGTGCACCTGTATCCAAATATAACATTAATAGAAGTAATTTAAAAGGATGTATAATTAAGGAAATAACAAAGAGTATAATTTCTGATATAATAGAATGATAGAAAAGAATACATGTGGTCAATCCTAACAAATCTATTGAGAATAAATAGCCGACCCCAAAATTTGGAAGTCAGGCTTGGTTGTTGATGTTGTTAGAGCATCTCCAGTAGATTCTCCGAATTTTTGTATTGTTTGGAAAATGAATAGTGACTTTTACCTTTTAACTACACACTTTTTCAAATACACTTTCTAATAGATTCTCTATCTCATTCTCTATCTCATTTAAATATTATTTCTTCATTCATTCTTTATTCTTTGTTTATCATCATGTATTCTTCCTATATTCATTTCCAACAATTATATTTTTCAATAAAAAATGTTATATTTATAACATTTTTCGCAATACTTTTACAAGAATCACATCAAAATCTTATGTGAAAAGTTGTTACTAGTTCTAATTTGAACCCACCGCTGAAATTATTTTTTTACTCACCAATATTAACTAATAACAATCTATTACTTAAAATTTTATTGTGAAAATATTATGGTAGCATTTCTCAATTAAAATTTTTTATTTTTTATATTATTTTTCCTTTCTTTCAATTCATTCTCATCTACGTTTTCATTTCTTTTTTTCTTTTTCTTTTTTCTTGTTTTTCTCCTCCACACACGTGTCCAGCCTATCTCTACCCCCCCCCCCCCACACACACCCTTTCTTTTATTTTCTTTTCTCCCTCACATTCAAGAACATTCCAACGAGCTCTCTCTCTCTTACTTGATTCCAAAACATTCACAAGCTCTTTGCAATAAGAAAAGAAAGAAAAGAGGTATAGAGAGAAAGAACAAGAGAGATGGGTCACTGCCGTCGCTCATCTTCATCCCCAACACAGTCCAAATGGGTCTTAGATGGCTTCTGGCTTCCTTTTTTTTTTTTGCTTTTATTGTTATGATTTGATTGATTTTAAAATTGTGTTTTTGAGTTTGTATTCTAATAATCTTATTATGCTTGAGTTTAGAGATGTTTAAGAGAAAGATTGTTGTGTTTGTAGCTATGAGAGGAGAGAGAAATAATTGTTTTTTATTGAGATTTATGAACTTTTTAAGCAAAAAAATTGATTTGGAGTTGCTATAGTGTTCTCTAGATTAAGAGAACTACTGTAACAACTTCAAAAAAAAAAAATTTGGAAAAGTTTTGTATTTAGAGATGCTGTTAAAGCCTGAATAGTGAGTTTTTTTGGAGAAAAAGTAGAGATAGAGTATCTATTGGAGATGCTCTTACCTATGTAGTGGTAGTACTAGTCATATTTATTAATAAGACACATGGGTAATATGGATCATTTGCTAATTCTAATTAAGGAGATTTTTTTTTTCTTTCACAACAATGTTTAAAAATATTCATTTTCATTTTCATTTAAGCATAGTCTTGTGTGGAAAATCATTGCAAGCTGCACTAAGAGATTGTTACAGAATCAGGACCAAGACTTTATAAGACAACAAAGTCTATTTGAGATATATGCTTTGTTCTTCTGCAAAATGAAGTAACAAAAAAATAACACGCTTGTTGTGGTAGTTAATAATGATAACTCTCATAATTCAAATTATCCCTCCAAATAGGATGCAGATTTGTGCAGATTTTAGGGAAGAAGATATTTCAAGCTTGTCTGAAAATTCCATTTTTGCTAGGAACATGCCAATATGGGAATCAACACAAATGAGTCAGACTGCATGATGCTAGTCCTTGTCATGTTAAGCAATGAAATGAATTTGTCAAGCCTCTTGAAATCTTGAAAACTATCATGGAACTTCTTTGCATATTGCAAATGATCCTATTTTCAACATTTCTTACATAAGAGATAGATTGACAATGTTGCCACTGTTAAAACTGTACTCTTTGACAGCATGCATGGCTTTTGCTATACTAGTTTTGATAGAGAATGATGCACACTGACACATTGTTTCATAAGTAAATGTATAAATCACACATAAACACATGCACATAAAAAGAGGCACAGTGAGAGAGAGGAGACCTGTTGTGGCAAGGTTTGCCATCAAGAACCCTAGAAGAAACACTATAGCTGCCATTAAGGATCTGTTACTTGTTTCAAAGAAGGTAGTCATAGAGAAGAAAAGGCACAAATCAAATAGCTTGAAAGCTTGTATTTGTCACCTCCATTTCGGCTCTTTATATAGACATAGAGTTTATAGTTGCCTGACTATATTATGCCTGAATATTCCATTCCAAATTACTATTAAGGGTCCGTTTGGATATAGCTGAAAACTGAAAACTGAAACTGAAAACTGAAAAACACTGTAGCAAAATAATTTTTAAATGTGTAAATAGTACCGTGGGACCTATTTTTAATGAAAAAGTTGCTGAAAAGTGAAATTTGTGGGTCCATAAACAGTACACGATGTGCACTGATTAGCTGAAAAAAGTTTGAAAAGTCCAACTTTGCGGCTACTGTTCATTGAACAGTGCATGAACAGTAGCCGCAAGTCTCAAAAACGCGTGAAAAAAAAAATGGAAAAACGCAGACGCAAACGTTTCAGCCGAATCCAAACGTAGCCTAAGTTTTATGATGTTAAATATTAGCATTGATACACCATGTTGAATATGCTAGTATGGATGCGGAAGCGAAAGCGTAAAGTATAAAACACAATAACACACGAGGATTACGTGGTTCAACCTAACGGCCTACATCCACGGAGGAAACCCTAAAGGGCTACATCAATAATATAGTATAGTGTAGTACAAATCATGTATTACAATAAATCATAACATGTGTATATATAGTAGACTAAACCCTAGACTAATAAACTTATAGTATAAGTAGGAGACTTGGCTTGCACACAAAGTAGAATTAGGCTTAACTTATGCTAATGGGCTAATATATCTCTAACACCCCCTCTCAAACTCAAGATGGAAACTTGATGAAATCTTGAGATTTGATAAGGTTGAGAAGATCTCTTGAATGAAGTTTGGCTCTATGAGAGTAGTTTGAGGAAGGCAATGGTCTTGCAGTATTGATGCGACTTCTAACTGTGGCATGACTATACTAGAGAGTTTTGACAACATCAGTAGGAAGCCAAAGAAGATGAATGCAACGAAAAAAACACCGAGGAAGACAAAGATTACTCTTAAATATACCGCAAGGACAGAAAACCATGGCCACAAGAAGGTGGCTCTGATACCATGTTAAATATTAGCATTGATACACCATGTTGAATATGCTAGTATGGATATGGAAGTGAAAGCATAAAGTATAGAACACAATAACACACGAGGGTTACGTGGTTCAGCCTAACGGTTTACATCCACGGAGGAAACCCTAAAGGGCTACATCAATAATATATTATTATAGTGTAGTACAAATTCTGTGTTACAATAAATCATAACATATGTATATATAGTTGACTAAACTCTAGACTAATAGACTTCTAGTACAAGTGGGAGACTTGGCTTACACACAAAATAGAATTAGGTTTGGGCCTATGCTAATGGGCTAATATATCTCTAACACATGGCAGCCTATGTTTACCAATTCAATGCATGCTTATCTCTCTCAATTTACTTTCAAAATATCTAAGTCTTCCTTTTTATTTAATTTGTGGGTAGATGAGATTGGTGTCTTTATCTTCAATAAATAAATAAATGGTTCATTGCACTTTCTCTTTGACCATATGCAGTTGGGATGCTTCATGATTATTGATAATAAGCACTATGTTAAGATTTTCCGTTAAATTTTAACTAAAAAAAAAAATGAAATTGCATCCAACATAAACTTGCCAAGAATCCTAATAGCATAAAACAAAATGTTTATTACTAATAATTAAGGGCGGATATTGCTCGATTTTAAAGTTTGTGAGAGACGTTACAACATTGTGCAACTTGCCAAAATAAATATTTAAAAAAAAAAAAAAAAAAAAAAAAAAAAACTCTATAGAGATCAACATGGATAGAGCATTATACATTACCACCGCACACCATGTGATGGTCATTCCGCAAATATAAGTGCTTGTGGGGTGTAAGCGGCAAAGGCTGGGGTTCAAGTCTCCATGAGAGAATTTTACACACATATACACTTAGATTATGATAGAGTAAAATTTCTATTTTGTTAAAAAAAAAAAAAAAAAAAAAAAAACCAACCAAGTCGATGCTTCATGTATCCTTAAGTGACAAAATGGGGCTAAACATTTTTTTTTTTTCCTTATTGGCTTTGAATATAGCATGTTGTGGTTTTTTCTTGGCAAAAACCACATTTTCAGGCGATTTTTACTTTGGTCCCTAACTTTTTTTTGCACCACTTATAGTCCCTAAAATCAAAAAAGTGATTTCGTTTTTGTCCCTACCATCATCTCACGAACGAAAATAGTTTACATGGCAAACCGAGTGCATCGCTGGCACACTAAAGGATGACGTCAGCATTAAAATAATAATATAATATTTTATTTAGCATTTTAAAAATGCCACATCATCTTTTAAAAAAATTAATTTATAAATTTTAACTAAATGAAAAAAAAAAAGGAAAAAACAGAAATAAAAACCAAAAATCACATGAATTGAGATCTAAGCGTGTTTTGAACAAGAACAACAAGAACACAAACTCAGATCTAAGAACACAAACCCAGAAATTAAAAATAAATAAATAAAATAAAATAAAATAACCTCCAAAACTTAATACTTTTGATGATTTATAACAAAGTATATTGCAGAAACCGTTCATAAAGTTTTTCCTATTTTTATATGAATCTTCAACTACGCAATTGATATGATCTAACATCATATCCAAAAAATGAAAAATAAATTCTAAAATGAAATCAGCTAACATTAATCAAAGAAATTATGCAATCGGCAAATGTAAAATCCAAGCAAATTTGAGTAAATAAAACCAAATGATCGGAACTCAAGCAAGGCTTTTTTCGAAGTTAATAAAACCCGAAGAATCTGGAATTAACAAAAACGAAGAAAGTACAGCACCGACAAAAATTTATAGAGCCAAAAAAAATAAAAAACGAAAACGAAGCATTCAGTTACCAAGTCAAAGAACCCAAGATCAGTGTGAATCTAGAACAGCGATCAAAGAGCTCCGAATCCGAAACCGAGAGCAGAAAATTAAGCAGCGGCAACGACGGATCGGCGGTAAAGCTTGCCGAAGACGTGGAGCATGGTGACGAAGCCGATGAAGCAGAGGCTCATGACAAGCACGACGGTTGGCGAGATCTTCAGGCTAGGAGCGTTGTCGATGTAGGAGGATTACCTTTCTCAGCTATGCTATCGAAACGATACGATTCTTCGCAGTTGTTTGGTTCCTGAGAAAAGCAAAAGAAAATAAATTTTGGAGTTTTCCTCTTTTTTGAATTTTTTCTGTTGTTTTTGTTTTTTCGGACAGTAGAAAGGTTTCACCTAAACTTAGACAGAAACGATCCTTCACGGTTGTTTGGTTCCTGAGAAAAGCAAAAAGAAAACGAAGTTTTAAGTTTTGGAGGTTTTATATATATATATATATATATATATACATATATATTTCTGGGTTTGTGTTTTTATATCTGAGTTTGTGTTTTTGTTGTTTTTATTCAAGACACACTTAGATCTCAATTCATGTGATTTTTAGTTTTTATTTCTGTTTTTTCCTTTTTTTTTCATTTAGTTAAAATTTATAAATTAATTTTTTGTTTTTAAAAGATGACGTGGCATTTTTAAAATGCTAAATAAAATATTATATTATTATTTTAATGTTGACGTCAATTTTTAGTGTGTCAACAATGCAATCCATTTGCCACGTAGACTATTTCCATTCATGAGATGGCGGTAGGAACAAAAACGAGATCTTTTTTTTATTTTAATTAGGGACTAAAAGCAGTGCAAAAAAAAGTTAGGGACAAAGTAAAAATCATCTGAAATGTATAAACGAAAATGTAGTTTTAGCTTCTTCTTTTTATCTTTTCTATTTTTTTTTTTTTTTTTAAATGCGCATGTTGGTTTCAGCAACCTGCAGTCATTTTCTATGCAACCAACAGCATTAATTTACGTGACAATCCATCAAATGATATTGTTATTTATTATTTTTGTACCTGTTATCATAAATGCTATTGGCTTTATCTCAATGATAAGCCTCCGGCGGCTTCACTGTAGCAATGGACTTGATTAATTGAACATTGATATGTTCAAATAAAATTCAAGAATTCTAAGGGTAGACCGAAGACCAGCAATGATAATTGATAATGCAAGGCTGTAAATGGAAGGATACCTAAAAGTAGTCAAATATACGAAAGAAACGTTAAAGGCTTGCAGCACAACAACAAGTGGAGACTTTTCCATTCAGAATACATAGTGGATTTTTTTTTTTTTTTTTTTTTTGACTAAGATAGAGACCGAGAGTTTTATAACTTAACTGATTGGCACCTTCTGATATTTCCAATAAAAACACCTAAAGTTTAAAACTTCAAATTCCTCCTCTCCCATTGAAACTATCAAATTATCAAAAAAATTGCAGCCAAAGGATTCATGTCAATGATTATCACTCTAAGAAATTGAATAAAAATAAAGAAAAATGAGAGAAAATCAATATGAAGAATTTTACGCAGTTCAATAGTAATAATTTTTCACCATAAAAAAAGAATTAGACTTTTAACATATATATACTTCCTTAGTCAAAACATTAACCCAGTTAAAATCCCCAATATATATACTTACATCCTAGTGTTTTGCTAAAAAATTTTTGCTAAAAGTGTACTAAAGTATACTAGTACTTTGAAAAAGTGAAAACAAGTAAGAAAAATAATTTTTACCAAAAGGACACTTAACATTTTGCTGAAATATTTTTGCTAAAAATGTATTAAAGTATACTTGTACTTTGAAAAAGTGAAAACAAGTAAGAAAATGTGAGGTTTTAAAAAACTATACGTAAAAGCTAAAAATAAAAAATATGGCTTATTAGCCAGTGCCTAACGGTGTCTGTTTACATTCTCATTCGGAATATGAACCACCATCCCTAACAGTTCATGCTAAAGAAAAAGTAGGCTTATTTTGGGGAGGGGGATTTAAAAATAAATAGAAATATAAAAGGTTTTACCCCTATGTCAAATTTAGTACCCGTTCGGATACAGCTTTTAATCCCCAGCATCTACGTTTTGCATTCCTTTTTTTTTTTTTTTTTTTTGAGAAGAAAGTGCTTTCCAGTGGGTCCCATGCACTGTTCACAGAACCAACAAATCTCTTTTTTCAACAAAACTTTCATTAAAAATAGATCTCACGGCACTATTCACACATTTAAAAATTATTTTGCTACAGTATTTTCAGTTTTCAGTAAAATAAGCAGGATCCAAATACACCCTTAATCTCAAATTTCTGATTTTGTCAATTAAAACCTTTCACTTTTCAGGCATTGTCCAGCTATGTACATGTGTCCTCCGCCTATCTCTGCTACCAACTAACGAACCACATGCCAAAACACCATTTTTTCCCTCAAGGCTTCTTCTCTAATAAGTTGAAGCGCATCATCACATAAAGGGTGGGAAAGAGAGAGAGTGAGAGGAGGGGATAAAGATCACAATAACTTCTATCTATAACAGCAGCATGTGCACATAGGTAGAAATCATTGTTTCGTGGATGACAAACTTTGTTATCTAAGTGCACTTAGGTAGAAATCATTGTTTCGTGGATGAAAAACTTTGTTATCTTTGTTATCTAAGTGCACTTAGGTAGAAATCATTGTTTCGTGGATGACAAACTTTGTTATCTATAACAGCAACATGTGCACATAGGTAGAAATCATTGCTTCATGCAAGATTTTCAGATCCGAACCGTTCATTGAACCGTAAAAAGGGAGAGGTTCAAGGTTTTTGAGATCGAACCGGGGTCGAACCGTAATGACGTCATAATTAATTAAAGCCTAAATATAGATATTAAATTTATAAAACTAGCAAAATTGACTAATATATCTATATATGTGAGGGAAATTTAATGATTTTCAAGCATATATTTAATAATTAAATAAGTTAATAAAATAAAATAATAACCTTGAAAACATTAAAATTTATAATTAATTTTTAAAGTAAAGTTGAATATCTTTGAATGATTTTAATTATAATTTTTTTTATTCCTTGTAAGAGATGGATAATTTAATTAAGTAGAATAAAATTGTGTTAAGTTGTTTTAAAAAAAAAATTGCTAAGGGGTTGGACCACACGGTTCTTGCCATCGGTTCGTGCGGTCCAACCCCGGTTTTAGGAGTTCAAGGAATTGCCACATATGCCCGGTTCTTTATGCTTAAAAAACCAATTTTTATCTCGGTTCTCGATTTTCACAGTCCGATCTCCCGGTCCAGTCCAGTTCTGAGAACTATGGTTTCGTGGATGACAATAACTTCTAAGTTTGTTAAAAGAGTACCTTAGAGCAATTGCATCAATTGATGCAAAATTGTGCAAAATGGAAAAATGTGCTCATTTTCCACATTTTGAGCAAAAAAACACCCACATCAATGAGTGTAAAATTAATTTTATTAGTTTTTTCTCTCTCCTTCTCTCTATCTCTCTGGTTGCTCTCACTCTCACCTCACTCTCACTGCCTCCGATCATCAAAGAACGCCACACCATGCATCAACAGAGAACACCACATCAAAAAATTTCTTCCAAAATCAAGTAAAACAAAAAATTAGTATTACACAGGATTTGTTTGGTTGCCGAGAAAAATAGAGAAAACAAGAAATAAAGAAAATTAACCAAACACAGAGAAAATCAACAGATCTTTGGTTGCCCATCGCCTTTCCTTCTATTTCTACTCTTTTCCACCACTTTCTCACTAGCCAAACAAGAAATAAAGAAAATTAACAACAAAAAAGGCTTGAAGGACCTGGATCTTCAGTGCTAAGACGAGCATAAGAAGACCGATCCAAGAAGCAAGCCATTTCGATCACCAGATCGCTGAAACCAGACACTGACAAAAACAATGGAGCTCGCACGCCGACGAAAACAACTGCTACTTTTCTTTGCGTGTTGGGTCTGGGTCTGTCAGAGAGTGTTGGTCTATGAGAGAGAGGGGCGGTGAGAGAGTAATACAAAATTGTAGAAGAATGAATATTTTATTGAATAAATGTATAGAATAGATAAACTAATGTGGGTGTTTTGTAAATATGCGTGTGTAAAATAGAAAAAGTAGCTTTTTTTGTGCAAAATAGAAGGAAAATTTGCATCAACTGATGCAATTGCTGTATTCTAAGAATTGAACTGATAATAACTATAGTAAACGAATTCATCTCTAATTCTATTACAGTCCCAGAAATTTTCATTTATTTTATCTTTAGAATGACACTGCACAGCAGTAATACGACACCATAGGATCATAATTTTGCCAACTTCAAACATCACTTGTTTGATAAAAATGATGAGCAGATTCAATTTAAATTCAATCTTATATGTAAAAACAGAATTTCAAAATTCTAGCTTGATCTCTCTTTTTTCTCTTTTCCTTGCATCCTTCGGTTTTTTGTTGTCCCTTTCCACATTTGTGACTGTATTCCAGTGTATCTATCATTTTTCCATATGTTTTACATATTTAAGGTTATAACCCCTGTAACTTCTAAGTTATACATCGGTGTTAGAATACATAATAATTTCTAAATCAAAATTCCTACTTCTGTTATTTTTACTTTAAATTCTTCAGGTCATAGATACTTTTTTTGATGATGTAAAAGGCTAAAAGCTTCTGCTGGACTACAGTTTAGATCACTTTTATCTGTACAATCAATCTATTCAACTGAATTCTCAAAAAATTAAAAAAAAATAATAATAAATAAAGAGGAGGAGAAGAAAGAAATCTATTCAACTAAGCTTTGATCCACAATAACAATCTACTATACCATAATAATACTTAAAAGAACTTCTATCCATGAACAAAGGTTCATAAATTTTCTATGAGGCTCTGATCAAGTCAAAACAGGTGAAAAAAAAAAAAAAAAAAAAAAAAAAAAAAAAAAAAAAAAAGTATCATTTTTGTCCACAAAAAAATTAAAATTTTTGTTACTATTATACAGAATAATCTAGAATTGTACATACAAGGAGGTTAAACAAGATTAACTACGAAAAAATAACATTCATACAAAGCTCCTAATAATATCTGCTCAAACCCCGTGAAGAAATTATTGATAACAGTCAGGAAAGAACTCATCTGACACAGGGAATCATGTCTTCACGTTTGTCCACTGGAAGATGGCACTGGATTACGATCCTCAGGCATGGCTGGGTAATTGCTGGACAAATCTACAACTTCATCTGCTCCTCCATCCACACTCATCTTGCTGAAACTTCTTTTCTTTGATGAAGAGTTCAAATCTTCCTGCTCTTTCTCTGCTTGGCCTTCAATGCTCAAAGAAGGAAATAAAGGAGGCTCACTACCACTTAATCGACAAAAGACTTTTTCAACAGTTTCACTGATTTCCTTCCCCAGCCCATTATTGTCCAACATTAACTCCCAAACTGATTTAGAGGCCCTCTCGAGCACAGGGGTTCTGCATCAAAGTTAACAAACAAATCAAATTTTATCTATGATAAATCTTTCCTCCAAATCAGGCTGAGGTCATTATGTGACAGTTCAGATGACCATCTACTTGTATTTTAATCACATGAGTTTTAAGTTATCTAAACAAGCAACGTGACTATTAAACATGTCATGGAATTAAGAGTTCACATAGATACTCATTTAAGTCACTTGATCCTAGAATGATTCTTTATCCTATTCCAAAGAGAATGAAAATCAGCTGAAAATATGCAATAGAAGAAAGCATCCACCACAAAGAAGGTGAAGGATTCAGGGGTATTGTGGCCACTTTCAGAAGGTAAAATTTATTTGGCTGAGGAGAAAATATTCCTCTTTTAGATAAGACCCCTAAAATAAAAATAAAAAGTGCATTGCCACACATGCATTGTTAAAGTTACTTCACTTCAACTAAGGCTTCTGCCAAGCTTACTACGCCAATATTGACAAGTGACAAATCAATTTCGTAAAGATTGACATATGAGAAATCAATTTCTATGGGGATAAATTTCTTGCTGACTTTATAGACAGATGATGTCAAAATCAGAGAGTAGACTGCAAGCTGATGGAGAAATAAGAAACTATGAGAAGGACCATCACATACTGGTTTAGTTTCTTGAAGGATTCTCTCACACTAGTGCTTACATAAATTTATGAGCAGTTTGATGCAGGGGATCCTACATACCAAGCATGAGGACTTAGGGCCTTAAGGTGCCAAATTCCATTACCAGTTACCTTCTTAGGAGGCCCTTTGAAGGAGGGAGAACAACCAAGATTATATTTGAATTTTTTATTTCATATTTTATTTGAGATACCCGATTTTATTTTTTGAATTTTGGATTATGATTGAGGATTCCATTGGATGTACTTGTGCCTTAATGTAATCCTTGAATCCTATTAAAAAAAGGCTCCAGGAATGATTTGAGGAGTGCAATTTGAATATAAAAAAATTATTAGAGATGTTTCTCTATACTTGGTGATGACTCCAAGCACCCTTAGATGGTGAAGCCTAGGGTTTTTAGGCAAATTATAGGTGGTGAAACTTAAGATGTGTCCTGCCCTCTCTTATTTTCCCTTATTTCTATTCGGAACAATTCTGTCCTACATCACCCTTTAGTCATGTTAAATTAGCTAATGGATTTCCACAAAAATATGACCATGAAAACCCTTAAGGTGAGTTAAAGATGCAGTGAAAATCATAGAAGGCCTTTTCTATAATTTTATTTTTCCAATAAATTTTACTTGCAAAATATATATATATATATATATATATATAAAAGACCAATTTCAGTCAGTAGATAGTTGCATGACTACTTCAGCAAAAGACCCTTTCCAGTTTTCACAACCAAAAGGTTACTAGCAATTTCCTAAAGTACGATAGAGAGCTAATCAACTATTGTGAAAAATCTGAAGGGGCATGCACTCCCACTCACACACACGAAGTTAACAAAATTACTTACTCAAGCTCCTGTCGAAGGGCATCAAACAGCTCCCTCTTAGTCTGTTTCTCTGCACCAGGGGTGTTAAGAACTTTACTTTGTTCAACCATCATTAGAGTGGTTTTCTTCAGCTCCTCCTATAACACAGAAGTAGACATATAAATATTGCAATGTCTTTCCTAAGCAATAAAAAATATTACAGACAAAGAAACCATTCCTGTTCATTAAAAAAATGCACATGTAGCTCATATCTAAATCTGGCAGGCACTTCAAGCTACTGATAAACAGATAATATACTCTCACAGCACATCATATGCAAATTGCTAACCCACGAATCATTATCCTATTACAGTTCATCAAAGTGACGAACAACACTCCAACATCACTACTTTATTTGTCATAAAATATCATCACCTCTAAATAACCAGAAAGAAGTTGATCCTAATCACCTGGGAAGGAAATACCAATAACACCCTTCACAAAATCCATGCATAAAAATAGAGATCTAAGAATGATATCCATCAATATAGGAACAAGACCCCAACTAGTTAAATGTCTGCCTATTCCTCTCCTTCAATGCAAATCACAGAGAGAAGCATATCTGCAAACTAACCATCATCTAATTTCTTTACCCTTATCCCACAAATCACTGAAAAGTATTTTTACGTTTAACCTTAAGAATAATATCACCACAACTTCATAAACGAGAGTGGAAAAGAGATCCAATTCTCTTTAGTGATAGAGAGCACTCAATGAGGTCAAAGTTGGATTTGATCACTTCCATACAACCAATTGCATGTGCCCAGTTTCTGTTCAAAAATAAAATGCCACTTAGGAGTGGTCCAAAGCAAGGCCAAACAAACCAAACCGAAATCCTAATTCCTTTTAGCTTTCCTAACAGTCCAAGCTAACCTATTCATTCTCCTTAAAGTACATTCAATACCCAAAAACAGAAACCGAATATGAAAAAACCATAGTCGATTACAAACTACCAATCATGCCACTATTAAACAAAGAACAAGAAACAATAGATTAAGAACCCCATTAGACACTTTTCACCTTGAAACCTGCTACCCTTTATAGCCAAATCTCCAAACCAAGACCTTAACATTTTGCCCACCAGCATTTTAAAACATCACTAACACAAAGCAGCCAAAAAGCCTAACTCAGAAGTCAGAACACTCTCTTACTATATTAAACTCATTATATCCTTTTACCAATGTCCTAAATTTAACCCACTGCATAATTCACAAGAAAACACACTTTTCCAGCAAATCAAATAAACCAATCTCAAACTCAACTCGACAAAGCCTTAAATTCCAACCAATTCTCATTGGCTACACCTATCCAATCAATCAACTTTTAGTCTAAGAAGCATGGACACAATATGACATGGGACACAACGACACAACAATTCTTGAAATATTAGGACACAACAAAATCAATAATCAAAATAACACGCTTGACACTATCACCCTTGTGTACAAGCACTCCTTGACACTATCACCCACAACAGTTAACAAACCACTACATCACCAACAATACACATAAAATACAGCAATGCAGTTCAACCCCACGAACAAAATCAGTAATCAAAATAAAACTCATACAGTCATACCACAAGAATCATACTTCCTTCACCCAAAATAATTGAAAAACATTAAAATAAAATCAAATCAAATAAAAAATTGTAAATTTGAAAAACCCATGAACTATAACACCATAATAAAAAAATAATAATAATAATAATAAAAAAACACTATACTTTTTCTTCACATATAATAATTCAGCCCCATTAGAAAAAATTGAAAATTTGTTACTAATCCACTCACATTAGCTTTGAGCTGATTGATTATCTTGAGCCTGATAGCGTCAATAGTACCATCGTTCATCAAAGACTCCAACACATCCTCTGGTGATATCACAGAGGAACCCATTATTGTATCCCTGTTAAAAAATTCAATCTAGCTCACTGCCTCACCTGCACAACCAACAAAACAAAACAAACCATGTATATATGCTTTTGAAATTGAAAACTACTTTTCGTGTTTCTGAAGCAATACCAAAAACCAAAACAAAAAAACAAGTGGGTTTTGTACCTTATTAGGAGTTCTCTGATTTTCAACGATTAACAGCTTTATTAACCGCTTTCCTAGAAGGGGCTGGATTATCTGAAACTGAGAGAGATGGGAATGGATTTTGCTAGCAAATTCTAGGAAAAGACTCTGGCTGTTGAGGTCAACTAGGCTAGAGCTAATCATGGGCCGGAAGAGCCCATTCCTATGGACTTGCTCAAAGCCCATTCTTTTTTTTATTAAGCAATTTTTTAAATCCGATTTTATTTAGAAATAGGATAACCAATATTTATTTACACGTATAAAATAAATTAAAAAAAAATTTAGTTACTAGTTTTTTTTAGAAGATAGTTCCTAGTTCTAGTTGGTAAAGGATTACTCACCTTGTATATAATATGATCACTCATAAATTGTTCTCGTAATTCTAAATTCTCAATAATCAATATCGATTGAAATACACATAAAAGTAATTTATGGTCATGAAAAATAGTCTTGGTCGAGTAAGACAACCAAAAAGAATGTACAAAAGAAACAACAGCCTCCAATCTCTAACTGATGCTTTTGCTAGTAAAATAATCCGAAACCCAAGAACCAAAGCCAAGGCTGGAAAAGTTATTAAAAGAAAAGTTTGTACTTGGGGTTCTCAAATTTTAAAGCTTTTCCATCAAGGGAAAAAAGAGGATGATGGTGATGAATGCAGAACAGACAAGGAGTTGAGTCCTGCTTCATTATTCGAGTGTTATAATTTTTGCTTGGCGGATATTGTTATTCCTGGACGGATTCCAAACATAGTTACTTTATATATGGATGATAGTATTTTTGTAAATATATTTCTCCAATGTGAGGATTGATGTAAGAAATTTACAATTAAGAAACTAAATGAAAAGTTTTTTAAATAAAAAAAAAAAAAAGAAACTAAATGAAAAAAATATATATTATGGGATTTGGTTTTTTCTTTACTATTATTTTGCTAATAATTAAGAAAAAGCTTATTAAAAAATTAGACTATGTTAAAACATGTGGATCCCACGATGAATGCAAAATTTGAACTAGTGATGTAGACACATGGCTACTCTGTTGTGCAATCTTCACAGTGTGCCATTATTCATTAGCATTTGGTGTGTTATTACAAAGGAACCCATTAGAGCATTCTCATTAAGAATGCTAAATACTATAAATGCTATTTTTTAGCATCTAAAACCCACTCTATCAAACCTGGTATATGTTATAAAATTTGCAATCTTGCTACAAAGCACTCTCATTTTTGAGAGCACACTGTAGCAAGATTGTATAATATTTTATTAATTTATTTATTCTCTCTCCAGCTCTCTGTTTCTCTGTCTCCCACATCTCTTTCCTTTCTGATTTCTCTAGTTCTCTCTCCGTCTCCCACATCTCTCTCATTTCATCGCTAGCTCGTTACTGGATGGACCGATGGTGGATGGGTATGGTTTGTGGTTTTGGATGGGTATGGTTTTGTGGTGGACCGGTGGTGGTGGATGGATATGGTTTATGATTTGGTGGGTATTGGTGGTGCTCAGCGACGGTTTTGATGGGGTTGAGATCGGGGTGGTGGGTTTTGGCTGGGGTTGAGAATGAGGTGGGTGGGTGGTGGTGGGTTTTGGGTTCGATGGTCCGATGTTGTTCTGGGTCATGGTGCGGTGTTACTGGGTCGTGGATCATGGTTTTGATCTTTATTTTGGGTCACCAACAGTCATGGGTCGTGTTCCTGGGTCGTGGACATGATGGCGTTTGAGATCAGTGTGGTGGCATTAGAGATCAACGTGATGGCTTTTGAGATCGTATGTTTGGTTTGGCCATGAGTATGGTATTGGTGATGGGTTTTTGGCCATGAATGGTGATGGTCATGGGTTTAGTTGGGTTAAGTTGGGTATGGGCAGTGGTGGGTTTTGGTTAGGGTTGAGATCAGGGTGGGTGGGTGGTGGGTTTTGTGGTGGCTGATGTGGCTGTTGGTATTGGGGTGAGGCTGGGCTGTGATGGTGGCTGGCAATGGCTAGCCTTGGGTGTGGGTTGTGCCATGGGTTGAGAGAGAGAGAGAGAGAGAGAGAGAGAAATAATTAAAAAAATATGAATAAAAATATTAAAGAAAGAATATTTAAATGAAGTTGAAAAAAAAAATGTTTGATGCTTGGTATATTGTAAAATGAGATGTTAAAATTGTGAAAGTAGTGTTTTGAGATTGTAAATGCTAAATTTTTTACAATTGTTGATGAGAATGCTCTTACTAGTGTTAATAATATGCTCATTCATCAAAGACTCCAACACACTCTCTGGTGTTACAAAGGAACCCATTATTCAATCGCTAAGATTGGCTCAACAAATTTTGAAGCTTAAGGCAAAAACTTAAAGTGGGGTTTTTTATTTTATTTAAATATTAATTAATTAAAATTTATTTGATTAAAATTATTTTTATTTTTATCTTAATATTTTTAATGGATTTCTTGTTCATTTGTTATATCTTTACCCAAATTTTTCGTTGCGTTGTGTTTAATATTGTAGTGGGCCTTTTTGGTTAAATCGGGCTGGGCTACCTCCTGCGGTACTAGGCCCAAATATTCTAAGTAAGGGAGTTAAGACCGGTCTAACTACAACTCAATTTGGTCTGGCTTGTGTGCAAACTATGCCTCGTTTGTCAAGAGTGCACTTATGGCGGGCAGAACTGTTTTAGATAAGTCGTGGCAGGCAGATATGATAATAATAAGATAAAAGAAAATACTTTGAATTTTTAATTAAAGTGAATAGATAATCCCTAACTAAGAAAAGATAATCACAGTTTAATAACAATTACTTTTATAAAGAAAATAAGGGGAATAAATGGGTTTAGTTAAATGAATGAAAGAAATTAGATTAAATCTGATCCGCAGGACCAAAACCAGAGAGGGAAGAACGCCTCTTCTCAAAGTGAATAATCTCTCAGGGAAATCCTGCCGTGAAAATTAATCACTTTGAGGGGAAGCGGACCTAAATGGTTGGTGCACAAAAGAACTCTTTGTTTCCGGCAAAGAGCAAGACTTTGAGAGGGAGAGAGGGAATTAACATATTGGTGTATATCTGCCGCTCTAACTTTCTATCTTTTTCTTTCCTTCTCTTCTAATATTCCCCTTTCTTATCTTTTTTCTTTCTTCCTCTTTTTCTTAATACTTGTTTTCTATTTCTTGGTTTTCAAATTTCTAATACCGTGGTGCTTGTCTCATTGTCCCCTGTACACGACAAGGGCCTCTTTTTATAGTGCCTGTCGTGACCGGGTTTTACTATTTTAGCCCTTAACCACCTTTGTCCGGTTTGGGTATACTTGCCGACCACCACTAGTCCGTCTGTGTGCCACTCCCCATTGTCAAACAAAAGAAAACTATTTTGTTTGTTTATCTATCGTGGCATCCTTTCTTGCTATGGTGTGGGTGCCTTCTCTCTCTCACTATCCCTCATGGCATGCACCTAGTGGTTCCAACTCAACTTTACTTCTTTTGGGTGGTATGTCATCCCAACAGGACATTTCCCCCAAAAGAGCCCGAGCAGGAACCTCAAAATAGATTTTTCCCCTCTCCCCATTGTCAAACCATGCCCTCTTACCTCTGACCCATGACCTCACCGTGTCCTGTATTGGGTGGGTACAGGCTGGTGAGGTCTGGGCCTTACACGTGCCTCTCTTCCATGTATATCCAAAATTTGTCTGCTGCTCATACGTTTGTCGTGATTAGCCTGCACAGTCTGTCGTCCGTTTTTGACTATTTTCTAGTTCCCCTTTCCTTTATAGCTTGCCCCACTTAGGGGCTGGGCCTTGTTTGACGGTGGGCTTTGCCTTTCTTCAGTCCACCATTTTTCCTGCTACCATCTCCTGTCATACTACTCTATCATTCCTGCTGTGAAATTGTTTGCCTCAATCCTGCTGAGCCTCTTTGAGCCTGCCGTTTATTCTTCTTCCAATGTCCCAGTACAACCATTGGTTCTTTTTTTACATCACTGGCGGGCTCCTATGTCCCATTTGTTTTCTCTTGGGCATCCTTGGTCCATTTGCTTTTCTTACGCTTCCTTAGCCCTTTTCTTAACTTTGCATTCCCATGGGCTTTTACTGAGTTCTTTGGACTTCCCCGACCCAATTGCATTATCCCTCATCCTTGGGGTTCATGGGCTTGCTATCAACCATTTACTTTCTTTGCTTTCATTACTTTGGGCCTGCCGTGACCCATTCTCACTTTTCCACATCATATACTGCCTATAGTTTGCTTATTTCTCTCTTTCCGGGCTCCTTTAAGCTCATTTACCCCCTCAAGGCCCATTTGTTTATCTCATGGGTTTGTTTATCTAATGGGCCTGTAATCCATTATTTCTACCGCTTGGGCTTAATGGGTTCTTTATCCATTTACCAATTCTTTTATGTCCGCGTTGCTGGACTTCTCCTTTCCACTTGGGCTTCCAAAATGGCCATCAACAAATATTAATAACAAATTTATCACTAGATTCCTTTTGAGAGTGTGGCGCGCCTATTCCTCGGCACAAGGTGCGCTGGTCTCCTCCGCCAGTGGACTGCTTCAAAGTTAATTTTGATACTGCGTTTTGTGAGGATTCAGGATTGGCTGGTATCGGAGTGGTTTGCCGGGATAATTCTGGTCAAGTTATCACGGCTCTTAGGCAGAATCTAGGTCAGGTGCAGTCAGTAAAGATGGCTGAAGTTCTGGCGGCGCGAAGGGCTGTGGTCTTCGCCAGGGAAATGAGTTTATTTCGTATCATTGTTGAAGGTGATTGCCTGGCAGTTATTCAGGCCTTGCGTCGAAGTGGTCTTTGCCCTCTGTTATTTGGTCATATTGTGGATGAGACTAAGCGTCTGGGATCTGTCTTAAGAAGTTGTGAGTTTAAACATGTTAGGCGGGAGGGGAATAGATTAGCTCATAACTTAGCTAAAAAAGCAGTTCTATCTGCAGATTTTGAGGTTTGGGTAGAAGAATTACCCAAGGACGTGGATGGTGTTTTCCAGTCGGATCTTCCTTGAGTTAGGTTTTTGTTTTTGCTTTGTAGTTCGTTTTTTTCTTTAACAAAATTTTGCTTACCTTTTTCTCAAAAAAAAAAAAAATGAATTTACAAGATAAACTAACAATAATTCATCTTCTCTTTGTAAAGCCAAGTAACCAAACTTTTATTGATAGAACACAAATTCTTGGCCATGTTTGGTACACCATTTTAAACACATGTTTTCAGTTTTCAAACAACATTATACGTATTTCCACACACTTTTTCACCCACACGTATTTTCAAAAAAACTAAAAACTGTTGTTTAAACACACATTACAAACGGGCCCTTAGAGTGTAGAACTTGTGCAGTTAAAAAAAGAAGTTATTTTGTAATCTATTTTCAACAACTTTTCCATGCATGTTCATTTCCCTTAATTACTAGGTCAAACCCTACATTGACTATGAAAACGAAATACCAGCCACCAGGGCAAGTTCATGTGTGGTGCCAATGTGCCTAAATCATGGTTGTCAGAATCCTGATTTAGATCTTACAATTTTATGATCCCAACTGCCTAAAACGATTCAGATCTTTTAAGGATCTTTGCAATCATTCAAGATCAGTAGGATCATACGATTTTGACGATCCCAAACGATCCTAGTTTCTTGTAATCTTCTTTAACTTGACAGAAGGCTTAGTTGAATCCAAATGAAAAATAACATCTCAATAGACCAAGTTTTGCTATTCTAATATAGAGAGATAGAGTATCATGTTTTGAAGTTTTTGACTTTTTTAAATGATGCTTACAAATAGATGTAGTAATGTATGGTAATTACATCAAATGGATGCAAATAATTTTTGGATTTTATGAATCAATGTATAATTTATTTGATTATTTAACATATCAATGTGTATTTTTTATATTTTTCTCAAATAATGTAGGATCTTACGATTCATGATCCGATTCTACGATCCACAATCCCATCTACTTTCTACAATTCTATGTAGGATTCAGATTTTGACAACTTTGGCCTAAACCATAGCATTTGAGTTCTATCAGTGACACCTACTAAATCTTGGTTAAAAAATAAAAAGTGACACATATGCTATAAGAGTACATGCCCCAACTTTTATCACTACAAGGGGCTAATATCAAAAGAGTAATGCTAAAGATGTAACAAATTTCATTCAGAATAATTGATATGTTGATCTATTGTGAATTTGTGATTGAAACATCACTTTCAAGTGGGTCCTTCAATATTAATGATATCATTTTTACTTTGAATCAATCACATGTCATACTATGTTAGTAATTGTGAAAAAAAAATGTAAAAAAATGAGAAATAAAAAACTTGTCTTCCATGTTTTATTTTATTATATTTTCATAGGTAAACTTACTGAATTTTTTTTTTTTGGTAATATTATTTCAAGATCATTTCCAATTTTAGTATTCTACACAATCAAGCCATGATCATTCAAGTATATAAATCATGTTTGTTAGACTTTGGCAGTTGAGCTATTCATTTTTCACGTAACAATGTGCCTAAGAACAACGTCCAGCAAGGAAAATAAATAAATACTAAATAAAAAGAAAGCACACCGCGGTTTGACCTCAAGCTCAATTAGCTGGTACAGTCTATAATACATTCGAGTTATTTTTATTTTCCTATTAGCATGTAACATCCATGGCCAATTTATATAGTGTTGTGGCCCTGAACCATAGCATTTGAGCTCTAGTGACACATACTTGATTAATTAAAAAATAAAAAGTGACACTCATGCTAAATATGATAGTACACGCCCAATTTATCACCACAAGGGGTCAGTATCAAGGAATAATACTAAAAACATAACAAATTTCATAATAATTGACATATCGTATTGTGATTATAACATCACTTTCAACTAAGTCCATTATTAATGATATTATTTTTATTTTGTATCAATCACATCATGCTATGTTAGTAGTATTCAAAAAAAATTATATCCCTAGATTGATTGGCATCAAAATGAGTAATTAGTTTCTTTTTTTTCAAATTTTGGGTTTTTATTTTTGATTGACATATATCCTGGTGCTCATGTACGTGGACTGTACGTCCTAATCTAACAAAGCAGATACATCTTGTTTCCTTCAAACATACACCATCATATGCATGCCTAAGACACATTTGAAAGTTAGATTTATGAGATAGATTCTTGAAGGGCATATTAGGGGGTGTTTGGTACATGTTTTCAAGCAACAATTTTCAGTTTTTAAACAACATTAAACGGATTTCCAGTTTTCACACATTTTTTCTCTTACACGTATTTCCACACATATTTTCAAACAACAGTTTTTAGTTTTTAAGTGCATGTACAACCACCAGCAGGTGTGGTATAACTGGTAGGTGACTGCTGAGGTTTCATCACATCCCATGTTCGAGTTCTCACGAGGACTGTAATTGCAATTTCTGGAAGTCCCAGAAACCAATAGAGCCTGGGGTGTGTGTGGGTTCGGAGTTTCCGAGCTCCAGTTCAAGCTGGTGGTACCCATGGGTTTACCCAACTGTACCGTGGGGCATGGGACAATGACTGCTACACGCAAGTCCCCTTTTTTTCTTCTCAAAAAAAAAAAAAAAAAAGAAGGTGCATGTACCAGCACCTCACTCAATAAAATAGGAATATTGAATAAGCTTTTGCCCTATTTGGTGCGAATTTGCACCTGCAAAAGCATCCACACTTAGCAAGAAACCACTACGTCTTGTATGGCATTTAGGAAATCCCTATTCCCCACTTCCTTCTCTCTCTCTCACTATAGGTAGACAAAGACAGAAAGAGCTATTAAAGGAGAAGAGAAGCAACAGAGAACTCTATGAGCAAAGTTTCTCTGGGATTAGAAATTTTTTCAATAAAGCTGAACTAGCCGGAGTGAGTTCCAAAGCCAGGTCTGTGCTTGCCTCATATCTCTTCTAGTTCTAGAATATAATATTCAAAGTTGGTTTAGTTTTGAGTTCATCTCTTAGATCTATTTTCAGAGAAAATAATTTTCTTTTCCTTATTCAGGTTTACGGTTTACCTTCCCATTTATTACCATTTTCTTTTCAAAACCCTTTTCTAAATTTGTTTGATGATACAGATTTTGTTCATTTTATAGAATTTTTTTTGGCTTCTAGAACTCACGGTTTTATGTAATAGGTCCATGATGGTGCTTTATCTTTCAATAGTGCTGTTTCTTAAGCTTATTTACTAGCTTTTCCATGGCTTAATATTTTTGGAAAAGTTATTTTTTTTCCCTCTAAATGATTAATGAAAAATATGCTTGATTACTGATTTTGTTCTTTATATAGAACTCACGGTTTTATGTATAAGTTCATGATTGTGCTTTATCTTTCAGTGCTGTTTCTTAAGCTTATTTTCTAGCTTCTCCACGCCTTTGTATGGAAATTTGTTTCTTTTTCTTCTTTCTTTTTCCCCCCCTCAAATGATTAATGAAAAATACTAGGCCATTGCCTCAAGTCTCATGCCAAGTTTGAGTCCTAATAATTTTCAGATTTTTAAAACAAAAAAATTCTCAATTTTCTTCAGCTGATCTGAGTTGATTTTGACATTTTTCTAGTCTCTGAGCTTCTCATGATGATCATGGATTTGGTTAGCGTAACCATAAAACCCTCAAAACACACACAACACTTGCACACAAAGACACAAACACTAACAAAGAAAGAGAGAGGCCGGTGACAAGAATAGGTCATGCACCCTTAAAGTAGGTCAACAGTAGTAGTTTATAGCCCTTAATCTATGTCATCTCTTCTTAATATTTGACATTCAACACATTAAACCAATACCTTTTTATTTTTAGTAACCTCATTTCTTAAGGACGAAAGATTTTTAGAGATGTCCTTTAATTATTACACTACGTATACGTACTCAATTACTCCTAAAAAGTACCGTTGTTCCTTACAATTTCATATTCAATTCTGCAAAACCATTTTGGCAAGCATCAATTTTCTGTTGAAACTCTCAAATTTTGAGGTTTGTGGGGTCCCAAAAATTATGACTTTGATTTTTTTTTTTTTTTAATTCTAAAAACTCTACATTAGTTGAAATGTTTAATTATACACATCAAAGAAAAGATTAGTGTAATATTCTCATATTGAACATATACAACTACTGATTTTGCTAAAGTAAATAACATATAACTACATGATGTCACTTTCTAATGTGTTTAGGCCTCTCAGGTTGCGCAATGGGGAGAGGAAAGATTGAGATCAAGCGAATTGAGAACACTACAAACCGTCAAGTCACTTTCTGTAAGAGGAGAAATGGTCTCTTAAAGAAAGCTTATGAACTATCTATCCTATGTGAAGCCGAAGTGGCTCTTATCATCTTCTCCAGTCGTGGGCGGCTTTATGAGTATGCAAACAACAGGTAAATTAATCTCACATATCTTCATTTTCATTATTTGTCATGTTTCTCTTGCAATTAATTGGGTGAAAATAGTTAAATCAAACATATATATTTGTCTTGTGGGATTTTCTAATTCATCTATACATGTACTTATTTATTTTTCTTTTGACATTGATACCATGGATCTTTATATATATGTGGAAATTATGGTCTTCTTTTATGTCATGACTTGTGTAATGAGCTAAAAGAAGAGAGAGGGGAAAGAATATATTCAAAGTAGGTAAATGAAAGTGAAGATACAAGTATATTTTGAAATTTAATGAGCTTACAGAAATTTTTTGAAGCCATTTTTTTTTTTAAGATATATATAGGTATTTTATTTGGTTGGGGGGGGGGGGGGGGGGGGTGAGGATAGACTACCAATGATCTGCAAGTATCATTCATGCTGCTTCCAAGAAAAAATGAATTAAAAAAAACATACAAAGTTGCAGTTATCTCTTTAAAAAAAAAAATATTAGCCTAATTATATGGTATTCTTTGAATTGAAGTACTTGTTAAGAAATGTCTGCACTAATGTGTGCATATTAATATGGAAAAAAGGAGTTTGAAATAACTGGCTAGTCCCATGAGATAATCTAGAAACAAGTATCTTTAATTTGAAAAAACAGTCTCATTATATTTCTTATTAATCTAGTTTTTGACTTGTGCCAAGGTTATAAGAGCCTTTACATTTTTAAGTAGTGTAGTTAAATCTGATATCAAACAATAGTAACAAAAATAAGTGGTTAAGATAATATTGTTGGGATCAAACCTACTGACTTAACCTTTCAACTATCATAAACCCCAGATCCCAATACTTTTCTTTGATTCTAACCCAGTATAAAGAGGTATGGGATTAAATGGGGATTGAATTGGGATGGCATGGTTTATATATCATTGGAATGGTAACATTAATATAATCAAACACCTTCCTTCTTTACGCTTGTAAAATATATCTATACAAATTAAATATACTCAACAATATGGATTAAACTATACACGAAAACCAATTGGTTTTGCTAACAAAACGAGGATAAAAATACATACAAATGATGCAAGATATTCATCCAAGCATTGATGAAAATAATGCACTGCTACATCTCACAGTGTGTTCATATAGTACAGACATACTCAAAGTTGTTTGATAAGACTGCATGAAGAAAAGGCAACAAAAATTCCCAGATGCAGCTCTAGCAGTACTTTTGCATACAAATACATATGTTCACCAACAGTAACCATGAGAAACGATTTGTTGGTGGATGTCTTTTACACTTATTTGATTTCACTTTTTAGATTTTGATCTTTGAGATTCTAACTGTGTAAACGAAAGGACTACTTAGCAGAGGTTCTGATCCTTTCCTATTCTGTTGTTTGTGGGATCTCAGCTGAAGTAGTCTTCTATTTCCACTATTAGCTCAAAAATCTTCCTATCATTTCTTTAATATCTATTTGACTGACAGCCAATTGCTTGATATTTTATATGTGTGTACTGTACACGTTTGTTTGGTATACTTCACAATGAAAGGTCTAAAAGTTTCAGTGAACTTTTTGGTCTCTTTGTTTTTCCAACCTCATGCTAAGAGCATTAGCATTGGGAAATGCTAATGCTATTCTATTTTACCATTCTAAAAACTCACTTTATCATTATACCATCTTATTTTACAATACCTCCACATCCCAAACTTCTATTTCCTTCTTTTACTCATTAAAATAATATATTTACAAAATAAAATAATATATATCAAAATTTTTTTCTTTTCTCTCCCATCTCTCTCCTCTCTCTCATTTTCAGCTCTTCCCTCTGTAACTTCCGCCGAATCCTTCATTTCCGGCGAGGTTCAAGTAAAAGGCCATTGAATATTTTCAAGAAACGCAGAAATCATTCAAACAAAATCCAGCAATAACCCGTCAACTCAAACACCCAAAACTTCATCAATCAACAAAACCCACAAACAAAAAATCCTAAATTTCTATCTGCAACTTCCACCGGAGCCTTCATTTCCGGCGAGGTTCAAGTAAAAGGCCATTGAATATTTTCAAGAAACCCAGAAATCATTCAAACAAAATCCAGCAATAACCCATCAACTCAAACACCCAAATCTTCATAAATCAACCAAAAACGCATCAATCAACAAAACCCACAAACAAAAATTCCTAAATTTCTGTCTGGAACTTCCGCCGGAGCCTTCATTTCCGGCGAGGTTCAAGAAAATGACCATTGAATAGCCCAATCTCACATTTCCCGGTGGGGTTCATTTTTGGCGCTCAGTCTCGCACTTCCATGGGTGGTACAACTCGGCTTGCCTGCACTTGTTGAGAGGAAACCACGCCGCAAGCCACGCCGGAAGAAGCTTAAAGACGCCGCTGATCGTACCACGCTGATTTGGACCCAAAAAACCTAGAAATCGCCACCATACCACGCCGATCTCGACTACCCAGCCTCACCTCCACGCCGGACCCACGACCCACGTTAGAATAGCCCACCGTGAGAGAGAGATGTGATGAGAGAGAGAGAGGCCATTGTGGAGAGAGAATGGAGATGAGAAACAGAGCAGAGACGAGAGAGAAGGAAGTCAGAAATGTGAATAAATAAAGAATATTTTGGTTTAGAATTGTGCTACAGTGCAATTCTATCTTTAGAATTGCACTGTAGCACTATTGCAAAAAAATTTGCAATAGTGGGCAGTAGCATTTTCTGATGGAGAGGATTTTAAGGCTTGAAATGGTAAAACTTCCTTACATTTGGCTTTAGCATTGTGGAGTGCTGATGCTCTAAGAGAGCTAATGCCAAAAGTCAGGGACTAAGTTCTTTTAGGGTTTTAGTTTTTAATGGTTGGCGCGTGGTCTACAAGTGCTGTAGGGTTTATCATTACCCTCTTTCATTCTTTGCAGGATCTGTTTTCTTTGGTCATCTTCTACCAATTCTAGCTTTGAGGATTACACTCACCCCCCCCCCCCCAAATCTTTTGTTTGCTTTCTTTAGTGAAAAAAATGCATAACATATCTTCTTCTTCTTCTTTTTTTGGCTTCATCCATGAAAGGTTATAGACTTGCAAAGAGTCTTTGGTCCTTCTGCTTTCAATTAGCACTTTTTTGGTACAAAAGAATGAAGCAGAAAAAGAAGACAATCAAAATATTATGTTCATGTATTGCACAAGGATAACCCTTTCTGATCCATCAAAATATCATAAAGGAAACAGACTTGAGCGCCACAAAAGTGTTTTCTAGCAATCTTCAGGTCACATCACTAAATATAGCTAGCTCCACTAACATGTACTGTGCCTTCAGCACCCATTACTTCCTTGATTCGTTGTTTCAAGTTTGTTTCCCATGACATTTGTTTCCTCAACTTCTTTAAAACAAAGAGCCTTTGTCTAAAACTCTTTTCTTTTTGTTTGTAATAAATTACAAAAGAATTCCATACTTCCTTTGAAAAAGAGAATGGCTTGACCTGGCAACAGAAGTCAATGGAGACTTAAAAAATACTACATGAAAGTCAAAGACACGCTCCCCCACACATACGCATACCATCTTATATGTAGGTAGTGTAGACACTCAATGATGCAGCTAAGGAACAAAGGTTTGATAGGATGTAGTATGTGGATGGATAAATTCAAGATATTAGAAAAAGATAAAGAACTCCTTGAATAATTCTTAGGGCGCAACTTTTTTCATACCTTATTGAAATAGAAAATTAGAAAACCATTTTTTTGAGAACCATTTAATCTAAAATAGTTTATTTGGCTAGCAATAGCAAACTTCATAAATTTTTTTTTTCTCACCTTGATCTTGTTAAAAAGACAAATTATGATTGAAATAGTATTAGTTTCATAAGGGTCAAATCAGTTAGATCATTTCTCAAGGTTACATCCACAACATTAATAATCATAACCAAGAAAATTTTTGTGCAAGAACCACGTTCCACCACCACGGGCAATGAGAACATTTAATATTTGTACTATTTTCTTGGAGGACAAATAATAAGTGGCAACACAACACTTGCCCTAAAAAGAATGTCATTAGAGCACGGAGCAAAATGTGTGAGACTGGAATTCTAGTTCATCAAAAGTCCACTTCACTTTGTGGAATAAAATGGTTTTTGTCTATGCTTTTCTTCCTTTATTGGACCAATTTTGTTATGATACAATTTTTTCTGCAATTTTTTTTTCCAAAAATGGTTGATCTAGTAAATTATGGAAAATCACCTTTACATAGATCCACAATTTACATCACTCTGTTTTTCACCATTCACGACCTACCACATCAATAAGTTATAAACTTTCTTAATAGTATTTTTTTTGTTTTAGAAAAAAATAATAAAATAATGTCTGTAAAAAAAATGTATATATAGATTATAGATTCTCTTAGTAATTTGTTTTTTAAATGACATGACTTGGATTAAGCTTAATCCTCACTTCCCTCATTGCCTGAAACCACTAATTATTTGAGTAGGACTAAGTTTAAGCTATAACTTAAGTCGCTTGACAAAACGCTTGTCATCGTTCATTCCCCTCTAAGCCACTCATTGATTCTTGGGTAAACTGCGTATTTAGTCCCTATCCTATATACCATATTTCAATTTGATCTCTAACCTTTTAATTGTGTCAATTTGGTCCTTAATATTTCAGTATCGTGTCAATTTAGTCCTTATTGTTAATTTTTGGATGAAAATTGATTACATGTTTAATGGCCAAAATAAAAAATTAGCTTTCATTGATGTGACAATACAATAAAATTTTATTTTGGCCATTTGACATGTCATCAATTTTCATCCAAGATATAACAATGGGGACTAAATTGACACGACACTGAAAAGTTATGGACCAAATTGACACAATTAAAATATTAAAGACTAAATTAAAATATGTTGTAAAGGATAGGAACCAAATATGTAGTTTACCCTTGATTTTTCAACAGGTGAAGGAGTAGGAATGAACCCACATTAGAACCAAAGAGGCCATGGCCTTGACCCCCTCTTTTATTCTTGAATTCAATTAGTCCAAATAAGGTCTAAAAAAACAATGAAAATTAATGGTATGTTAGTCTATAACTTTTGGCTTTCCTCTAAATAAAAAACCTTTTTAACATTAAATATTTTTGAAATTTGTTTTCTATGTTTTTGGTGTTTTATACATCTAAAATCGACAAAATAAGAAAAACATCTTAATTAATAGAGAATTAAGGGCAAATCATGAATAAGAGACTAAAGGGCTTCAAGAAAAATACTTTTTATTTCTACTCTAAGTTTTTTTTTTATATATAGATAATTACAATATGCTGCTAATCTCGCAGCTCAAACCCTTTTCCCCTAGTCCCTTAAGCATTTTGTGTATGAGGAGGTGTCAATTCAGTTATAAGGCATTTGGCTATTTCTATTCTAAGTTAGATGATTGTTCTTATGTGTTTGTTTTTTTCTCTTCATTTTGATGGGAATGGTAGTAGATCTAAAGTACATATATGTTATTATTATTTCTCTCTTGATTGTTCCAAGTGGTTAGTAACAGTTAAAAGATTAACAACTTACCAATTTGTTTTCCAGCCAAAAAAATAAAAACCAAAACTTCTTTATAGAGTGATTTTACTTGTACTTACTGTTCTTTGTTTTTACTACAACTAAAGTAAAAACATTTACAGATATAAATTTATCTAAAATTTGTTTTGCAATAAAAATGAAGAAGGTCTATTTGATTTTGCAGTTTAAAAAGAAATTATTGCAAATTTAGTATAAGATCAATCATAGATTGTTTTGGAGATTTAAAAGAATTTTGAATTCCATTTGATAAATTCTGAATTTAAAATGTATCAAGACAAAATTATTTTATTTATAGTTTTTTGGTTAAAATTTTACTTATATCTTAACATTAAATTTTAAATGAATACTGATATTATTTTAGTATATTTCTCATTTATGAATTCTAAAAGAATGTTTGTTCATACAACTCTTAAAACTAAAAGGCTAGTTTCATCCGTATAAATAAGTTAGTATGGTCATGCCTAGATAGGATAGTAGTTAGTATGGTCATGCCTGAATAGGATAGCCACAACTGATTCTCTCAATATTTATGTGGGGGATTTTTTCCGCGCACGCTCTTTGTTCGCTTTGAAGAGCCAAGCCCGCACGGTTATGTCCTCAGCCACATCGGTTGGAGAAGCGCCCCACGCATGCCTTATAAGCCCTTGGAGCAAGGCATGGTGTACCACTCTGTAGTTTCATCCGTATCAATAAGTTAGTATGGTCATGCCTAGATAGGATAGTAGCTAGTATGGTCATGCCTGAATAGGATAGCCACAACTAGTTCTCTCAATATTTATGTGGGGGATTCTTTCCGCGCACGCTCTTTGTCCGCTTTGGAGAGCCAAGCCCGCACGGTTTTGTCCTCAGCCCCGAGTATGGAAAGACTTTGAGTGCAGTCCCACATCGGTTGGAGAAGCGCCCCACGCATGCCTTATAAGCCCTTGGAGCAAGGCATGCGTAGGGTGCTTCTCCAATCGATGTGGGAACACAGAGTGGTACACCATGCCTTGCTCCAAGGGCTTATAAGGCATGCGTGGGGTGCTTCTCCAACTGATGTGGGACTATACTCAAAGTCTTTCCATACTCGGGGCCGAGGACAAAACCATGCGGGCTTGGCTCTCCAAAGCGGACAAAGAGCGTGCGCGGGAAAAATCCCCCACAATTTACATTAAAAAATTTATCTAAAAAAAAAACTCTCTCTCTCTCTCTCTCTCTCTCTCTCATTAAAAAATTTATTAAAACAAAAAAAAACTCTCTCTCTCTCTCTCTCTCTCTCTCTCTCTCTCTAAATGTATATAGTATGTCATGAATCTGAATTTTTTTATTTGATAAGAAAAATAATAATATATTATAGATTGTAATTAATAGATCATAAAATGGAATATTATAGTACAAGTTCTTACATTTATTGAAACATTTCATCTTTGAGAGGCCTTTTGTACCAATTAAGAGAGTACCGTCAATATTGTAGTACAAGTTCTTGGTGTCTAGCCTTAGTGTTTTTATTAGAATTTATATACTACAGTTAGGTATGTAAAAAAGCTTTACCTTGCAATAGCTACATTTCCTTTCCTCTTCCATAGTTAACATAAAAATCTCAATTCCCATAGTTTTTCTTTTAACTCTTATTTTTAAAGGTTTTAATTCTCATTTTTTTCTTGTTTTAATTAATTAAAGCAATCTAAAAATATACTTTCTTTTAAGAGTTGTTCACTTTTCTATAGGACTGAAACTTTCAATAGTGGCTTTTTGGTCCATTCTGCTTCTATAATTAATTAATTATACCAAGTAATAGATGAAGCAAAAGAGTAAATACTTTCTTCATGGTAGGGTTTCTTCTAGTTAGTGTCAAAATGAGAAGTAAGAAAGGCGATGCATGTCCCCCTTTCTATACTTAGTGTGTGGGGATGCAAATGCATAGGGATGACATTGGTTGTTCTTTCTATGTGACTGAGACGTTGAGTTGACTTGAAAAGGTACCACTTATAGAGTATAATGATTCTTTGGGTTTTAATCAAGGACATTGTTCTTCATCTTCTTGACAACATGTACAAATCACAAGGATCCTATTATAAGTTTGATTCGTGTAATTGTGAGTAGCTGATGGAAAGCGATGAGTCCTTATAATTAGTAGTAAGTAGAAAGTGTTAACCACTCACAGCCACACAAAATAAAAAGTTGTGAAATTAAGTGTGTGATTAAATGTGTCCCTAAAATTATTCCCCTATTATATACTGAGTGTAGTCAACTACATAAATTGGACTCCTTGTCTAGTTTGTTTTTACTTAGATTTGGTTGAGCTAACTTAAATTTCTATTGTCTTAAAAGTGTTGCTACAAGTGCAATACTTTTGTAACATTTTTTATCTTGTTGAGTATCAAGTTATTATTGATTTTCACATTGACCATAACTAATATAGTAATACTACTTAATTTCTATCATTAACAACTTGTTACTTCAATAATTGTGAAAAAAGTTGTGGCTATATAAACTTATAGTTTCTCTCAATTATTAGTTTCTAGTCTTGATAAAGTATCATCCATGGTGTGACTCTCACATTTGTTAGAAAGTAAAATGGAGATAAGATTGACTAGCATGATCAAAAGTATAATATTCCTCTCATATGGCTGGTTCTAGACGCATGTAGGTAGGTAAATGAACAAAAGATTTATTTCAATTACATAAATTGTGGAAAATGTTATCGGCGTGTTTTGAAAACTAAAGCTAAAACTTCAAGCCTTATGTGTTATAATCTTAAATATTTACTTTCCCTTACATAATTTCATCTAGTGAACAATGTCTTTATTTAATTTTTTTTTAAGCATTAAACATGATTATCTTGGAAGCATAAGCATTTTATGACATCAACTTAACTAAGAACATAATTTTGTAAGAATTTCTAATTTATGTATGTGTTTTATTTATTTATGTGTTTACATGTGTACAATTTAGATGTGTCTTTGAATTAACATTAGAAACTTGATTTGTTTTGCCAAATAGCACAAAATCAACCATAGAGAGGTATAAAAAGGCATGCAATGATGGCTTAGGAACAAGCTCTATTGCACAAACAAATGCTCAAGTAAGCTATTTCTCTATATTCTTTTTTAAATTTTTTGTCTCTTTCTTCTAGGAAGCAATTTCTATATATTTATTATAGTGTGTGTTTTTGGCAAAAATTAAAAAGCCAAATTATTTTACTATTCAACTTATTTTTGTTACTATTCATGAGTATCACTGCACTTTTTGGTATTATTATGGGTTTCACTATATTATTTCAACTAACTTTTATCTTTATTTATAGTACTTTCAGTAAAAAAATTTCAGTTTCAACAAAATAAGTAGATCCCAAACAGACTCATAGTAAGTTATGACATATTATAAATGAAAACTGCAACATCCCAAATGTATTGGATTAAATGAATATATATTGCACGAACATGTGTAGAGTGACAAATTATATGTGTGTTAAGTCAATTTGTACTATATAAATGATTGCGAGATTCTACTTGTAACTTTACTATTCTTTTTAGGGCTTAGTGCACTTTCCATATTAACAATTTGTTTTGTTAGTTGTTGCATTTTTATTTACTTTTTAAATTCTTCTTGTTTAGCATATGTACTATAGAATTTATGAACTTGACAAGGCAAACATATGCTTCCTATATAATTTATGTTTTTGAATGCATGCAGTACTATCAACGAGAATCTACAAAATTGAGGCAACTCATCCAAAATATGCAGAACGCTAACAGGTGATTTCTATTTGTCCTTATTTCCAAATGCAAATGGAAAAAGAATGATTAAAAAATTATTTTTCTTTGTACACAACTTATCAAAAACATTGAACATCTGTTTATCTATGGCATGGATTATAAGGTTTTACAATGTTGCACACGTTATGAAAACTACCAATAATAAAAATGAAAGTAAAGATAAAACGTGAAATTAATCCAAGAATTATATATATTGAATTTCAATTGGAAAATGAAGTTTAATACTAAGAAGTGGTGGCCCCACAATTGATAATAACGTTGTCTCCATTCCACTTAATGCTTTAGGCCTCATCTATTATGCTTGTGATATTAATATTAATCAATCAAAGTTATCCAACAATTAATCTATTTGTGGCCTTGTTAGGAAAGAGATGAAGATCTAGCGATCATATTATTCTTTTATCAATACATGTGCATCCATAAAACCTATTAGGCAATTAGGCATGAGTTATACCAAGGATATACACAAAATATGCCCTAACATTTTTGAATGTTTATATAAATGGGAGTTATATTAGAATTTTTTTACCTCAATTTTTTTTTCACCATAAGAACTCGAATGTGTTAGATCAAATGAATTTTTTTTTCAATAAATATGCTTAGCTTCATGTGTTAGTAATATGTTGGCTTTATAATTTGATGGATAATGTATTAACATAGATAAGTTTGGTGATTAGAGGTATTTTGGAGGCTCTTAAAGAGTTTTAAAAATTTGTTATTTGGATTTGGTTTCCTTGGTGTTAAAAAAAATATTTTTCTTATTATGAAAGGAAATAGTTTCCTTATTAAAAAAGTAATATAGTATTTATTATTCATCAAGAAATATAATTGAAGATTTTAAATATGCATTATTGTAAAAAGTTTGGTTGCTTTAGTCGGGTGAAAGTTTTGTCTAAAGTAGTCTTTTTGTGTAAGGTGCAGTGTGGTAATGTTTTTAGGGTTGAAAATACCAATCCATATAAGGGATCTTTTGAATGTATTTGGACTTATGTGTTAGATCAAATGAATTTTTTTTTCAATAAATATGCTTAGCTTCATGTGTTAGTAATATGTTGGCTTTATAATTTGATGGATAATGTATTAACATAGATAAGTTTGGTGATTAGAGGTATTTTGGAGGCTCTTAAAGAGTTTTAAAAATTTGTTATTTGGATTTGGTTTCCTTGGTGTTAAAAAAAATATTTTTCTTATTATGAAAGGAAATAGTTTCCTTATTAAAAAAGTAATATAGTATTTATTATTCATCAAGAAATATAATTGAAGATTTTAAATATGCATTATTGTAAAAAGTTTGGTTGCTTTAGTCGGGTGAAAGTTTTGTCTAAAGTAGTCTTTTTGTGTAAGGTGCAGTGTGGTAATGTTTTTAGGGTTGAAAATACCAATCCATATAAGGGATCTTTTGAATGTATTTGGACTTATGGATTGTGAGTTTGTATGTATGAGATTTGTGGGTTAGTTTTTTACTCTTTTTTATTTTGTGAGGGTTGTTTGTGAAAGCCTTTTGAGTGAAGTTTGTGAGGTTTGGTGGGTGTGATTATAAAACATATCATTGATAGTGGATTTTGGTTGGTATTGCCGGTTAACATAAATTTGGAGTTGATAGAACCACAAAAAATATTATTATCTTATGTGAATATAGATATATATATATATATATTGTTTATATGAATGCATTTCCATTAGCCTTAAATCAATGAATCATAACAAAGAACTAATTATAATTTTTTTTCTTTACTTGTAGGCACTTACTGGGTGAGGAATTAAATTCTCTTAATATCAAAGAGATGAAACAATTGGAGGGCAGGATTGAACAAGGACTCACTAGAATCAGGTCAAAGAAGGTAAAAAAATAAAATAATGGCGATATGGAAAGAAAAAGTAAAGAAAATGTTAATGTGCATTCTAAGACACAATAGGAAGACCAAGCTCAACCACATTTTGAAATATCACTGCTTTCTTAACTTCTACTACCCAATATCTTAAAACCCTCTTGTCTATCTCATTTAATTTTCCTCCCTTGTAATGTAGTCTAATTCTCTTACTTGTTCACTACAACAGCATGAAATGTTGGTGGCTGAAATTGAATATTCTCAGAAAAGGGTAAATCCTATCTTACTTTATTTTAATTCATTTCTACTTTACCACTTGTCAAACTTTCTTAATGGCTAATTGATATCCAAAATTTTCTCTAGGTGATGGAGCTCGAAAATGAAAGTGTTTGTCTTCAAGCAAAGGTATATTTGCTAAACTTTTTAGACTAAATTATATAGAGCACCAATTATTCAACACTCATTAGTGTACATTGTCTATACACATCATCCAATTTACGTCTTAAACGTGGATATGTTTAATAAATGTAGATATCATGTGTGAAATTACAGACATTGTATGTACGGAATGTACATTAACACATGTATAATAATATTTCTCCTAAATTATATATAGACCTAACCATGAGACTTGTTAAATCCCTTTCTGTTTGAGGATTGGTAACAAATTAACAGGCTTAAAATAACTTATCAAAAAAAACTAGATATTTGTATTTACAAATTCCAAATAATTTTAGTATAGCACATGTTTAGATAGGACAAACCTATTCAACCTTTCCACAGGATTTTCCCCACCTTATATTTAAATGGTGTGTCTTGTGATCCATTGCTTATTTTCACACCAAATTATTGACTTCCAAAATCCTTCCATGGAGTCATAAGGGAGAGGATGGAGAAAAAACAAAACAAAACAAAACAAATAGGAAAACACAGGCAAGAGGTTATTGACTTTTTCTAGAAAGTGTTTTACTTACTAAAACACAACAATATGGGATTTTAATATTTGATGGTTTGAATTGAATTTACATGTAGTCGCCTTTGAAAGGTGATTTACACACGGATGAGTGAAACATAGCAATTAAGTTTCATGGCATTCACATTTTTAGTGTCTTATATATTTCCATTTCTAAAGTTGGAATTAATAACCCATGAGCTAAAGTACATGTTTGAATCATTCTAAAGCAGACCTAAAATCAAAAAATTATCACCCAATAAAAAAAATAATTAGAAAAAAAAAAAAAAAAAAAAAAAAAAGAGTAAAATTTAATGGCATCACACGTCAAATTTTTTGCTAATAATATAACTTAAACCGCATTCATGTTTGTAAAAACATTTCTTACTTTTAAAGTTTTTTCTATTTTTCAGATAGAAGAAATTGAAAGGCTTCAACAAGTAAACTTGAATATGTCTGGATCAGAGCTCAATGCAATTCAGGCATTATCTTGCAATTTCTTTACTCCAATTGTAGTTGAGGGTAGCACTTCCTACTCACAACCTAAATAAAAGATACTCCGTCTGGGGTAATTTATCTACTTCCTTTTATTTCTTCCTTTTTAACATTTATCTGTAGACTAATTTTTACTACTTATGTTTACTTATAAGATCCAATGAAAAACCTTGCAATCAACCAAATTTTAATTAATACATCAGTAATTTTAAATACTATGCTCCCTGAATGCAATTACAAGATTGAAAGTTAAGCCTATAAGAGTTAACATAACTGAAAATACACCATATGGTCCATATGTACTTTGACACAAATTTTTTGTCCCAAACTATATAAATATTGGCATTCAACATCTATCTTGGTATTTTTTGACTCTCACTTTTTAGAATTAATATTTTTTTTTCCCTTAGGTTTAATATCCTCTACTTTTTTGGCTTGATGATCAATAATACTAGAAAAGAGAAGGATACATGTTCTAACTTTAAATTCTTCATTGTGTTTATGCAGGTAAACTATTCAGCACCAAATCTGCAAGTGGGATCATATTATATAATGCCTAAATAAATTTCTCATTATCTACTATCTTATTAAGTTATTTGGCACTAAATCATTGTGGCTTGTGTTATGTAGTGTCTAGCATTTCTTTCTATAAGATAATCTGCACTCATCTTTGCCTAACAATATAAGATATGGTTATATTTTTATTAAGGAGTATAATATCAATGACTAGATTAATGCCAAGCATATTTACTACTTACTACCAGTGATCACATATTAGTTTATTTTTGCATAATGTTTGCCAATTATTTTAAGGCAAAGGCAATGTGACACATACAATGCACAAGTCATGCATGTTATCCACAAGATAATTAAACCTGTGATCCTCATTCCCTTTACTCCACTTGTGCTAGCAAAGGTTCTCTATTGCTTAAAAGTCAAACACATGATGACCATTTTTTATTATAAGTAATGAAAGATAGTTAAATTTAAGTTTCTTTTTTGTAATCCAATGATATGCATCACTACAAAAAACGAGGTCTATAGTTGCGTTTCAAAAACACAGCTATAGACCCCAAAAATGCAGCTATAGGATATAGCTACATTTCCTATAGCCACATTTACAAACCAAGCCTACACACTGTAGTAATAGCCCCCTGTGGGTCTATAGCCACGTTTTTATAACCGCGGCTAAAGGTCAGACCTGTAGCCACGTTTTTTAACCGCGGCTATAAGCTGAGACCTATAGCTGCGTTTTTGAAAAACGCGGCTACAAACTAGCTTTAAGCTGCGTTTATAACCATGGTTATAGCTTCATACCTATAGCTGTGTTTTAAAAACGCGGCTATAGTTTCTTTCAATGTAGCTAAAAAAGGGGTCTATAGCCGCATTTTTTCACAAACGTAGCTATAGGTTAGGCCTATAACCACGGTTTTAAACATAGCTCAAAGTGAACCTATAGCCACGTTTTTAAGGCCTATAACCACGGTTTTAAACGTAACTCAAAGCGGGCCTATAGCCACGTGGTTAAAAATGCGGCTATAGGCCCGCTTCGAGCTGCGTTTCTAACCGTGGTTATAGGCCAGACCTATAGCTGCATTTGTAAAAAAACACGGTTATAGACCCCTTTTTCAGCTACATTGAAAGAAACTACAGCCGCATTTTTAAAACGTGGCTATAAGTTTTTTTTTTTTTTTTTCCTGCTATCACAACTTAAGATTTTGTTACATCCCAACATCACAAGTTCCCAACACAAAATTGCCAAAAGATATATACAAGTTTTGTACATCACAAAAAAAAATACAAGAAGGATTTTTTTACATTCTAAACTGCCCTCAAACAACCACAGGCAACAAGCAGCAACATCACTAACCTTGTGTTAACAAAAATATATATACAAACGTTTGTTTATGTCTATTCACAAAAAACTTTACAACATGCTTAGAATGTCCACCAGGTTGTGAGGCCTCAGGAGTTTCCTCAGTTTCATTTGCTTCCATTTTGACATACTTCTCAGCATCTTTCAGTGAACGCAAACGCTTTCTTGTCCACTTCATGGTAAAACTGCACAAATTATTCTTTATCAAGTTAAATTTGCCAAATTTTTGCTTGCAATACATAATACTCTAAACATGAATTCAAAATTGTAATTCGGCAATGCTTAGATGCACATTTGTATCAAAAGGCATGATCATAGAGCAATTTGGCAGAATAATGTTATGAGGGAAAGAGACATAATTTGGCATTATTTTTTGCCTAATTATGGAGTGATTTGACTTTTCAAATGCCAAAATGAAAGGGAAAAGTGAGAGAGATTATATATGATAGGTGCGAGACTACATACCTAGATAATTAGAAATAGGGAGAGCTCATTTGGATTAAAAAAAACAATACAAAGAAAATATAAGCAAGGATCAATCTCTGCCATATCAGTTATGTTGTTTTCATAAAATTAGTAACATGAGATAGTTCAACTATTCGTTAATAATTTAACAAGAGTAGTATAGTAACATACTTAGTCAATTTATCAGAGTTAAAACTTAGAGAGAAGAAAAAAATCTAGTCAAAACTTCCAATTCAATCAAGTTTAGCAATACATTATTGACATTGATAATGAGAGCTATTGTTTTGTTCCTTTACATTAGGTATTTTGCATGTGTCTAGTCATGGAAATGTGAATATGCCAAGAAACTGTGTTCTTCATGTTTCAAGTGGCAAATAAGAATGCAATACTCTAGAGTAGCCATTATATCATACACCTTTGAAATGCGTCTTGAATCAACTTATATTACAATAATACAATTGCATTATGAGATTTTATAACATATTCACCAGTAGAAAGTTTTCTTTCCTCCTGTATTGACTACTGAGGTTCATAGTTTATCCATCATAGCATGGTATGTATATATGTAGGCTACTGTTTTTAGAGAAATTTTGTTTTACCTCAGGATTCACAGTTTCATTCTCATCAAGCATTGCCACCCTAAAATATATTAAAGGCATCATATTAATATCACATAACAATGCATTGCAAAAAGTAGTGTTTCGCTAAATAACATTTGTATGCTACCTGAGAAGCACCTATATCACACATCCCATGGCTAAGTTGGTCAAACATGTCTCTCATCGACGTCATCATTTTGGCTAGTTCCTCCCTACGCCTCACCTCAGATTGAGCTAGTTCCTCCCTATGCTTCGCTAGTTCCTCCCTAGATTAAGCTAGTTGCTCCCTAAGCTCTTCATGACTCGTCTCCAACTTTGACATCCTTTGGGTCATTCTGCTTAACAACGAAGTCAAGGTAAATTGTGCATAGTTTGTGGCACTTCTTCCTAATGGGGTGATTCCAAAACCTACCCCACGTACACGTCCTGGGCGCTCTGGATGACCCATCACCCGAGCATATGCATTGTCTTTGGACCAAAGGATTCCATTACCAATCTCTCCTTGTAGTCGTATGCCCTATTCATTCAAAAGTGCTGCCATCCTATCATGTTTTCCCACAAGAACCAAACAACATATTACACACCATAATCAATACAAACACAAAATACACTAAAATTCAATTCGATCAAATTGTGCTTACCATGTTATCTTGCGCACGAGTACTAACAGCAACCCCATCTTTGGTGCAATATACTTGTTGATATACATTTGCGTGCTCGACTGCCGCCCCTTTAGCTTTTGCCTACATGATGAACCAAATTCATACAATAAACACTAAAGCGTTCATGTTGTTATGCCACAAACCCACAATGAAATAGTCATAACATAGCAAAGTTAGTCAAATAAAGATGAAACTGAGAGAGTAGTAAATAAATGAGAGGATTTAGCTAGCTTCCAAATACACGTGAGCTTGTTAAATGAAGAAATTAAAAATAAAAATATGCAAAACTTCAATTCAGACAGAGGGAACAACAAAATTTTCTTAATTAGATCTCAGTCTTATATTGCAAGCTGCATTATCATTGCATGTATATTAATATGAGTAATCTACAAGTTGATTTATACTATATATAGATGGTGGGGTTCATGACATGAACCGCATGGAAAATAATGACATGGGGAGTTAGAAAATAGGCATCATAGACTTTCTATAATGACACTTTATTTGAGTTAAACAGAGATCCAAAATGCCTAAATGTAAGTTTATATAAATGGAAAGGATCATGCAAAACCCATAGAAAATGGCTCAAGATAAGATTGAGATGCCCACTTTGCACACAAATTTGTCACAAATTACCCATGGATGATCTAAAATGTTGGGACTTTGTAAACTAGGCATGTTTCTTTATGATTTGCAACAAAAGTTATGTTCGATACTCACCAGATTGCTAGAAAATATGTGCACCAAGGATGACAAAAAATAAACATTGAAAACTTCCCATTTGAATCACCCCACTTCTCAATTGCTAAGGAACATTTTTTTTCTTTTTATCATAGCACAAAATGACCCAAAGTTGGTACATTTAGAAAGTACGTTACACAAACTTCCCACTTGTATCAAGAACAAGCAAAATGGTGTTCGTGAACTACATACTGACCAAGTGTGCATAATTTGTACCTCAAAACTAAAAAAAAAAAAAAAAAAAAAATTCACAAAATTTAGACCCAATGCACATGCTCATAGATTCCTTGTGCTTTGGCGCTGATGATCGTGGTATGTAAGAAAAAAATTGTTATTCCTATTCCATAAAATTAACACCCAATTCTCTCCCAAATCAATTCAGAAAATTTCCAAATAAATAATCCTTCATCAATTCCAAAGCTTCCCCTTAGTTTTAAATCCTATTCCATAAATCCCTTTTTATTTCATTGTTTTTATGCTTCTAGTCGCTATAATGAATAGCAAGCTTGTGTGATTGTCATTTAATCATTTCTGGGTGATTTTGAATATTTATAGACATGCATAATTAGGTTGGGATCATGTTAGGATAATTACTCTCCTTAAGTGGCTGCTTAATATCTATATATTAAGAGGATTAACAAAGTCATCTCTATATATTAAGAGGATGCATAAAGTTATTTATTGCATTTTTTACTTACAAAAATACCTACAATTTAACTAACTTATCCTTATTCCTAAAACATATGAAATGAGGTTAAAACCATAAATAGGAAAACAAAATATCAAAAATATCATGTAGGCATTCATGAATTCTAAGTTTATTTCTTACCATTTCATCAGAAATTTGTGCAAAACTTTTGGCCCCAGACCTTGCTATTTCTTCCTGCTTATCTCAACTCTCCTTGTTTTTGTTACTTTTAGTCTGCAACCACATTACCGTCAAAAATAAAAAATAAAAAAACAAAACATCTCTTAACTAAATTAACTCGAAGATGAGATTGACGAAGAACGTAGCAGTACCTCTGTTTTGTCATTGAACCAATACTCAACCATCTCTGTCCATTGCGCTATGATAACCATTGGCGGTTGGCTAGCCAATACCTATTCATAGGTCTTCCCACGTTTTTTGTGATCCTTCTTCAACTTGGTCCTACGATTTCTCCTCAGTCCCCCTAGTTGATGCATCACCCATTCCATTTGATTAGGTGGTGCAACAATAATGGGATCAATTATATACAGTTTCTGAAATGCAAAAGCAAAGTTAGCCAAATGTAGTAACTTAATTACAACAGCGGCTGAATGTGACATTTAATTAGGACAGCAGCTGTAAAGAAAAATAACTTATATTTTATTTTTATACTACCTCAATCTCCACCCAACAATCCTGTTTAAAATTGTCAAGGATGCTTGGCCACCCAACAAGCGTAAGCGGGCATAATAGGTCATTCTCGCAAAACAAGCCCAACCACCGGATGAACAAAGACCCGTCTTGCCCAATCGGTTGGCCTTCATCATTTAACGGCAACTGGATTTTGTACTCACCAGTCATTGCCCATATGTCAGCTAACCTTGTTTTCCCACGTCTTCCACGCCTATTTTTTGGTGCTAGATTTTGTACCGGTGCTGGGGTTTGAACATAATCATCAATATATACAAAACCACCAATATTAGGACTGATTTAACAAAGCTCACAACTAGTGAAGAATATCACACCACGCAAAAATTATGCATCTAGCAACTTAAATAATAAAAGGTTTATGATTTCATTTAAACAAAACATGAGTAAATTTAGGTCTTTCTCCCACGCATTCATGTAACCCACTAGTTGTGCAAGTGAAACTTTCAATCATGTCCAACAGCAACATATTCTGTTCACTTTGGATTTAATGAGGTCGCAAACGACCAATATCTCCCCTACTAGACCAAGTTAATTGTTGAGAACATTTGCTGACTTGCATTATAATTAAAATGACTGTTAATTCTTAATTCTGTGACTTCATAAATGTATGGGACTTCTTGGCATTGTGACTAATGAACCTAGATGCCTATTGGCACTGTGAGTAATCGACCAGTCAACTTGTTCCCCCATTATATTGGCAATCAACACATTTCGTAACGCATTACCCTCTAAGACAACCTGCAACCAGTTCTCCTTAATAGTAACTTCTATGTCCCATAGAAATGTTGTAACTTGGCCTACAAAGGAAGAGCACTTAACCAAAACTATGTCTTGGCACTTGTAAAAGTAAAAGGAAAATCAAATTATGACCTCTTCTATGACAAGATTTTGTGAGTTTATTTTGATTTAGGTTAATTTTGCATTTTTAAACAAACATGCACTTACCTAGCTTTTGAAAAGATGAGCAACCTCACTTCGTTTGGGTTGCCTTTCATTTTTTTCTTAATAAATTTGGATTTAGAATATATAATTTCAACCCAAACTTATCTTTGATCATTCTTAAGTGCATTGAATGGACCAAAGTGGACGGAATGGACTAAAGTGGATCAAATTGGACCGAAGTGATCGAATGGACCATAGTAGACCTAAAGGACCGAAGTAGACCAAATTGGACCGAAATGGATTGAGCAGAAATGAATGGACTGAGCAGACCAAATTGGACCAAATAGACCGAAGTCGACCAAATTGGACCCAAGGGAAATGCATGGACCAAACGGACCGAAGTCAACAGAATATACTGAATTACTTAGATATTTTAAATATATTATTAGGTTTTGTAAACTAGCAACTCATAATTCAAATTGCAAAACATAAATCCTACAATTTTAAAAAATGTGAACCCAATGAATTCCTATAGCGATTAGAACTGATCCAACCATCCAGTAATAAACATCAAACCTTACATTCGAAGACATGACCAATACCTGGGGCCCGTGTCTCATCATCACTTGCCACCGGTCTTGCCTCCTCAGAAATGTGGGCTTCCTCATCAGCTGCCTCCACCCTTTGTCGGGAATGCGACGATCCTTGCCCAATGTAAACAAGTGGCAATTGACGTTTCCTCCACATTCTTGCGTCCAACACCTTTTACAACACAAACATAAAAAGGAAAAATGGTCAACAAGCAATGACATGATAGATTAACAATTTTAAAGATAATTATATATGTTCAAACTATTATTTCTTAACAACACGAAGAAATAACAGTTGTAATATATATATATATATATATGCAACAACATAAAGAAGTAACAGTTTCACCTAATAATTTTCCTATGTTAAAACTTTTATTTGTTAACAATATGAAGAAATAACAATTTCCACATATATATGCAACATTGTCAAACTTTGTACGCAATATGCCTTTACAAATTCTACTTATAATTTCAATAACAACTATAACATAACTATGCATACAACAGCAGTATCCTATTACACTACTCATCATTACTTTACTCGACTTTGTTGTCATCTTCATCGTTGGACTCATCATCAATGAACTCACAATCATCCAAGTTGTCTATTTCATAAAGATCTTTTGGGCCAATGATATAGGCATCAATTGTCATTCCCTCCACATCATCTCAACCCCAAAGAAGATCATCCCTACCAACATCATTATTAGTGAGAGAGTACGGAATGTTCTCAAAAAACTCATCTGTGTCATCCTCATCACAATGGGGGCCAATACCCGCATCAAATACATCTCTGGCTTTCGTTTTAACGACAACATACCAATCTTTGTGCCTTTTATCTTCAACATAAAAAACTTGTGTAGCTTGAGACGCCAAGACATATGGTTCATGCACCATTTCCTCCCCACCATGTATCGAGTGAGTAAATTTCACCATAGAAAACCCAAACTCATCAATCTTATATTCCCTCCTATTTTCATCATCAACCCATGTACACTTAAATAACACATGTCTGATATTGCCAGAATAATTCAACTCAATAATATTTGTCAACACACCATAGTATGTAATGCCATTTTTAGTGGGACACTAACTCCACTAATTTGCGTTTTTCTATTTGCCTCGACATTCGAACTCCTAAATTTTAACCCATTTATGACATAATGTTTCAGCCGATTTACTGAAGTATATGGCCCTTTGGAAAGTGTGATAAGTGTATTAGTAAGTCCAGTACTTTCCCTATCATCATCAGTCGTTGACATCACCTAATATAACCAAACAAACTTATTAATATTGGTACAGTCATTCTACTTATGGGAAAGTTGCAAGGTTAAGAAGTTGAAGATGTGACACGTACGTGAGATCTAAACTAGCCACAAAACTTCTCCATGTGGTGCTTATGAATAATAGCATTGGATATACGACAGTGGCCCCTTCGAAATTTGTCCTCCATCAAACTTTTGTGCATCCTGCATGCCATAGGAATTGTATTAGTGTTAATACACGTAGTGAACATTGGATTGTCATGTAATTATATTGGTGTCCATAGTACTTACTCATGAAATTGGTAAAAGTTCTCAGAATTGAATAGTACGTAGCGATGAGCTTAGGTCAACTCCCTATTGTCTAGTGCCACACTTGAAACCGCCCTTGTTGACTCCTTTATCTTCCTCGTGAGTCGATTGAATATAGTTTCAACTCCTTCCATATATCGTGAACAAAACGTTAAGCATTCCTCCACTATGTATCCTTCGGCAATACACCCTTCTGGAGCAACCCTATTTCTTACGTAAGACTTAAGGCGTGAAAAGTACCTATAATCCACATAAGAAGGTTAGTAATTGACACTAGCTATTACAAAGCGCACATGAAGACTCATACTGTACATTTATTACATACGACTTACCTCTCAATGGGGTACATCCAACGATACTGAACTGGACCACCAGTCTTAGCTTCAGTAATCAAGTGCATGACCAAATGTACCATCACAGTGAAGAAAGATAGAGGAAATATCTTTTCCAATTCACACAACATGACTGCAATGTCTACCTTAACACTCACAATATTTGAAACTGTAAGGGTTTTCAAACAAATTTTCTTAAAGAAACAAACTAACTTTATCAAAGGTCTAGTAACGTGCGATGGCAAAAATCCTCGTAAAGCAATTGGAAGGAGTTGTTGCATCAAGATGTGATTATCGTGACTCTTTAAACCAGAAATTTTGCGTTCTTTCAGATTGACATGACGTGAGATGTTGGAAACATATCCATCAGGCACTCTTACGTCCTGTAAAACTTGCAAGAAACCATCTTTCTCCAGTGCAGTCTTATGAAAACACGCGGGCAGTATCATATACTTATCATCACCTTTTCGCCGTAGGTGGAATTCATTCCTTATTCCCATGTCCGCCAAGTCAAGGCGTGCCTTGTAATTGTCCTTTGTCCAGTCCTTCAAGTTCAACACCGTGCCAAGTATATTGTCCATCACATTCTTCTCTATATGCATCACATCAAGATTATGTCACAACTTATGATCCTCCTAATAAGGCAAGTTGAAAAAAATACTTCTCTTCTTCCAAACACACTGGTTTACCTCACCTCTCTTTCTTTTGTTGTATTTTTCTTGACATTTCTTTCCCAGACAACGTCCAACTAAACTTTCAATGTCCACAATTATGTCTAACGCAACTGGTGGCACAGGAGCCATTCGCATATCAATAGATCCATCAAATAATGTATCTTCTCCCCAAAATTCATGGTCACTACCCAACCATCGCCTATGTCCCATGTTACAGAATTTGTGGCCATTTTTTAAATATCGAGAGTCGGTCTCCGAGGTACAACAAAGACACACAAACTTACCCTTCGTACTACAACTCGACACATCTGCGTATGCAGGAAAATCATATACGGTCCACATCAATGCTGCATGCAATTAAAATACATTTTTTGAAAATGCATCGTACGCTTCTACTCCAACATCCCATAATTCCCTCAATTCTTCTACTAAGGGTTGCAAGTACACATCTATCGCAATCCTTGGCGATTTAGGACCAAGAATAACTAGTGATAGAATCAAAGATGATTGTTTCATGCATAACTAAGGCAGGAGATTGTAAGGGACTAGCATGACAGGCAAAGTGCTATAAGTAGTACTCAGCATTCCGAAGGGGTTGAACCCATCTGCAGCTAATCCAAGTCTAACATTACGAGGCTCAGACGAGAATTGTAAATGCATAGTGTCAAACATTTTCCATGCATCCAAGTCAGCAGGATGCCGCATTACCTTGTCATCTGTACGACCATTAACATGCCATTTCATAGAACTAGCTAGGTCGGGTGACAAAAACAGTTGTTGTAATCTTGGCTTTAAGGGGAACCACCATAGGATCTTTGCAGCTTTCTTCTTTCCCTTACTGGATGAGGCATTATTACCTGTAACGGATGCCTCATTCGTCTTCCACTTTGAAACTTTGCAACAAAGACACGCCTCAAGGCTAACATTCTCCTTCCAAAATAGCATACAATCATTGGGACAAGCATGAATCTTCTCATAACCCAAACCCAAATCTCAGACTATCTTCTTAGCCTCATAATGGTCCTTTGGCAACTTAGCGTCTGAAGGAAGCATATCCATCGAGACTTGAAGCAACATAGTAAATGACTTGTTTGTCCAACCACAAAGAGTCTTCAACTAGAACAACACAACGATGGCTGAGAATATGCTAAATTTTGTACACCTAGCATATAAAGGCTTGTCCACATCATCTATCATTTTGTAAAACTTTTGTACACCATCATTCGGACCTTGAGCTGGTTGTTGCACAGTTTCACCTTCATCCATTGGTTCGAGTGGCATTTCATGCGTAGGGCACAAATCATGCAACATCCCATGAAAGTCACCGTATTGTTCTAGGGAGTCTTGCACATGACTACTCCTACATTCGGTGGCCATTGGCGCAGCCACTAATTCCCCATGCCATTTCCAATGTGTGTAACTTTGAAGCATCCCCTTACTCCACAAATGTTCACATGCCACCCCTAGCAGTACCAAACTCAAATTCACACATTTGGTACAAGGACAAAAGATTTTCCCATCGCTTGTATGTAAAGATGAAAATTCCACAAATTTAAGTACACTTTCAATATATTCCATTGAACCCCTCGGCTTCTTAATCCAACTTTTATCCATTGCTATACAAGATTTCCAATATCTGACCTACAACTACATTTGGTAATGTATAGCCAGTAAACCTTCAAATTATATTCATAGGTGATATGAGACCTATAGGTGATTTGTTACGAACAAACATACCCAACTATGATTACATTTTCATAGAATATATAACACTACGTCAAGAGTAACATATGCTTTCAATTTTCTAAATAATAACACTAAATGAAGCATAACTTAATGTGATATGTTTTGGAATACTTTAAGCATAATTGTTGGAATAAGATATTAACAAATCACTTTTGAATGTAATTGTAATAATTAAAATCTCCAGAATACCAAGATAAGTACTTCCAAAAAAAAAGTTGTCTCCTACATGTGATAATATAAGCTAAAATCATACAATGCTATTTGTATGTTCCTCAATATGTGCTGAATAACCCCTATGGATTCAATAGTGGTGATTCAACCTAAAATTGTTAATTATTATAATACTACTTTCACTTGTATCTGTAAATATGACATTTAGACAGATATATGAACTATTATAATACTACTTTCACTTGGCTTCATATTTTGATAGATTAGCTATATATTAATTATTGTTATTATGGAAAGAGGAAGAAAACACTTACTGACATATATAGGAACTATGAAGTGTTTTCAATTTCATAAATTACAAGCAGGTTGTTAAGAAGGTTGTGCATTCCTCACAAGTCAACAACATGTAGCAATAATGCAAATGTAATAACTATTTTCATTAAGAGTAATGTATCATAAAGAGGGTGGTTACATTCCAATTTAGAATACTTCTTGCAAATCAAGAAAAACGCAGCTATATTTGGAAGAAATAATTAATATAGACTTTCAAGCTTGACACAAAAAGGTCAATCAAAATCTAATCCAATGATTAAACAAGTTTAGTAAGGTCACCTAGCTTTTCAACTAAAAACCATCCCAATTGTAAATGTGTATGGGTCTTGTTTATTACTTCAAATAAAGAGATTAAGGCTACAATAGTAGGGGTCTTGTTTATTGAGTGATACTAGTTCAAACTTAACTATGAAGTGTTATCAAATTTTTGTGAGACAATCCTATCTTTCAGCAAAAACATGCTGGTGCATTTAGGTTATTGTCAAATTGTTATATAGAAATATAGAATGTGATTTTGGATTATGGGTTTGCATTAAACATAGTATTATAAAGATGATTTTCACGTGGTTGAGAAAGATCAAGGATGTTTTGTTTGTGAGTTAATTTTCTAGCTACAAAATAGTAGACGCCTAACCATGAACCTTATATGCTAAGGTAGTTATTTAAACAAATTTGTTTAAGATTATAATGTAAATTGAATTTCACCGACAAAAGATGTAAAGTTTGTTAAAGCCTCACTTATTGTAACTATAGTCATATTTTTAAACAAATAAGACAGTCAAAATAAATGCAGCTATGATCATGTGAAACTTATTACAGAGGAGACCTATAGCTATGTTTTTAAAAACACTGGTATAGGTGGTGGATTTTAGCTGCATTTATAAGAAACGCGGCTATAGAGCAACTATAGCTAGATTAGGGAATACTCTTTCTATTTTTTGTAATCATATATTACACCTAGGTGCATTTCCCACAAGGCAAGTAATGAGAAGAAAGCTACCTTATCTTCAACAAGCAGTGGAAGATGAAGAATTACAAGTTTTTCAGTGTCTTTCTACCTAAAACCCCCGTTATGAAGCAAAAATAAACAAAAAGTATGGTAAGATATAGGAAACTGGACCGCATGTACACAATGTAGTACAATCATGTACACATGTAAGATGTATAAAAAAGCTAAATATTATATTACACACCAACTATGAGTATTTTTATTTTAGTTTGTAATAAACATCTGCAACTACATACTTATGTCACCGCTGACCTCAACAAGAATCATTAATTGTTGTTTCATTGGAACTCATTTTTAGGAAACTCATTTTTGGTTAATGACAAAATAGAATAGAAAAAGGGTTATCTTGCTTACTCAATTGATTTTCTATATAATTGTAATAGAGCACATATATTAATACTATGTATGGTGATATTTATTTTCCAAAATAAGTAAAACTGTTGCCCACATAGTAAAAGGTTTGAGGGAACTCACTTGTAGTTAAGGAGAAAATGATGTAGGAAAATAGTTATCACAAGCTTAGCCAGATCACTTGCAGGACAAAATCTACTGCTCGCACCAAATGGAATGAAAGCCTCTGCTTTGGCTTTTAAATTCTATTTACAAGAAAAATAACAACTTAGTTATTTCAAGAAATATAATTGGGGCATTGACCACTTCTTTGAGGTTCCAAGAGTTGGTCTAAGTCGCCTCGAAAAATCGATAAGATTTGTTGATTCTATAAGCGGGAATGCATCCATGTAATTAGGAGTTACTTGTTGAGAGTCAATTGTCACATTTTCTTATGGAGATTAAAGTTGATTTAATTTATGAAAAATAGGGATGGCAATTTGGGCCCGACCCATGGGTACCCGGTCCGGCCCGACCCTAATGGGGCGGGTTTTACCCGGCCCGATAAAGAATAGGGTCGGGTTTGGGTTTAAAAAAAAAAAAACCCCGAAGCGGGTCCGAGTTTTGAAAAAAACCCGCCCCGAACCCGGACCCGACCCGACCCGGTTAACTAAATATAAAATTACAAAAAACCCTACCTATATATATATATATATATATATATATACATATCATAAACCTAACCCTAAAACTCATTTCTCTCTCAACTCTCAACTCAGCCGCCTCTCTCAAGTCTCACCTCACCCTTACTGACTTTCACTCTCACCCTCACTCACATCTCATTCGCCCCTCACCACCTCACCACCTCACTGACTCTCACTCTAACTCACATCTCATCCTCACCCTCACTCTCATTCACCCACCGACCCACCCTCACCCTCGTGGAGGAGCATGAATCTTGTGGTGGTCGTCGTTTGTCACGGAGGAGCACGGATCTTGTGAGGTTAGGCAAAGATTGTTGAAACCACCACCGACGAAGCTACTGTCTGAGTTCTTCATTTTTTTTTTTTGGTTCATTTTTTTTTTTTTTTGGGTTCATTTCCTCGGTAGTTTTTGTTTTTGGGTATTTGATGTTTGAGGATTCATGTAAGAATCGGTCCATAAATGGAGTTTTGTTTCCTCTATTTTTTATGTTTATTTATTATTTATTGTCTAAAAATCTCATTTCAGCAAGACTGATGCTTCAATGTTGATTGATTTGTATTTGTGTTGCTGTTACTGTTTGTGTTTGTGCTTGTGCTTTTCTTTTCTTTTTTTTTTCTTTTTTTTAATTAATAAGATTGGTCAGATTTGGCCACAAATTAGGCCCAGAAGTGGCTAGACGGGGCTCGCGGAGGCCCGATGGGGCGGGTATGGGGCTAAAAAAAAGACCCGTTTAATAAACGGGCCGGGTCTGGGTAACAGGGGAAAGCCCGCGGGTCGGGTCCGTGTATCAAAAAACCCGCCCCGAACTCGACTCATTGCCATTCCTAATGAAAAACAGTAGTCAAGAAGGAAGTTGTATGAAGGGTTAAAATTAATTTAATTTATGAAAATTTAATTTATGAAAATTTATTTCATTTATGAAATAAGTTAGTCAAAAGAGAAGATGTATGAAGTGATAAAAAATTTAGGTACTATACTCTATAATTTAGTTAAGAGGAAGTTCAAGTTGCATATATACACACACACACACACACACACTCAGGCGTCTCTTCATGCAATTTCAAGAGCGAGAAATTCACCCATTCAAATATAATACCACTTCCCTTTCCAATACAGTACTACACGTTGGGTATGTCCCAACTGTGTTTGTTTTACAAATTTTTAAAAAAAATTTGTTTGATACGGCCTACATATGTCTTAGATACGGCCCTATGATACAAATCTGAATGTATATAATTAAAATCACCCATTCAAATATAATACCACTTCCCTTTCCAATACAGTATTACACGTTGGGTATGTCCCAACTGTGTTTGTTTTACAAATTTTTAAAAAAAAATTGTTTGATACGGCCTACATATGTCTTAGATACGGCCCTATGATACAAATCTGAATGCATATAATTAAAAGAAAAAAAACAATAAAAAAAGACTTATAGAGATGTAAGTATGCATCAAATTAAGAAAGATAGTAAACACTACAAAGGAGAGGCGTGGGAATTGGGGTACCAAGACAAAATGATAAAAAAATGAAGGTGAATAGCTTTTGAGAGGCGTCTGGATTTCTTGCACTGTGACCGAAAGTTTTAGTGAACTTCGTGCCTCTGCTTGCAATTTCAAATCTTTGAGAACAACATCACCTGTGAGAGATATGTAAGGAACATGTTAATTAATGGATACAAAATTCTTTTACTTCATAGAAAGAATTAATCATCACTGATCTTTTTTTTAAGTAATAAAATTATATTCAAAATAAATAAATAATAATACAGATAGCACCTTGAATACACAAAAGGTGTACCAAACTACCCCTTAACTGTGTTTTGAGTCTCCTTTAAATATTACATACATCAACCCAAGTTGCATAGTCTTTTGAACTGAAATGTTTTTTTAAAGTCATTGGGTTATGTATAAGTTTTTGCACCCAAGTGACAAGTTTGATTTAAGAAAATTACAAGGTATATGCAGCTTCATTATATAACAATGCGCATTATCTTTGTTTCATGAAAAAAAAAATATTTAAAACAGTCAGTAATTAGTCAATTAAGAAACTATCATGTGAGCAAACAACTAGGTGTGGTGCAGGTTTGTCTTAAGGTTGGTTAATAGTTAATTACATAAATATGAACCTGTACACAAATCCAATCAATCAAGTTGCAGAGAAATTGCAACCAAACCAAACTATTACACTCTCAAAAGCCAAACAAATTGGGCCAGTTTCAGTTTGTCAACATTTGTATGATAGCTAGCATATAGAAATTTTATGGGAAAACTTGTGCCGTCAAAGGCTGCCAGCTTTCTTTGAGAATCTATTGTCATTGTTGCAGGGAGCCCAGGTCCATGTTTCAGCCGATTCTTCTCTATGGACAAATTCCTGTAAACCCAACTCAAAATCAGTGAATCAAACCCATTGTTTATTATTGCATACAGAGACAGTGCAAAGTATGTGTGTGAGAGAGAGAGAGTGTGTGTGTGTGTGTTACCGATCGATGAGAAGGGAATGGAGAGGAGGGAAGAGTGGAGGGAGGACAAGGATTCGGAGAGGGTGGAAGTGAGGGAAGGAGTTTAAGAGTTGAGAGTTGGATCGAGAGGTAGCTTGAGAGTTGAGAGTGGTCTGAGAGTTTTTTGAGATCGAGCTAGAGCTTACGGGTTTTTTTCAATTGTGTGGAGTTGAGGGATTTTTTTTTTTTTTTATACTAAATGTTTAAGCCGCGTTTAACCAAACGTAACTCTATAAATGTGTAAGCTATGTTTATTAAATGCAGCTCCAGACATGTTTAAGCTACGTTTAATCAAACGCAGCTCTAAGCATACCCTAAGCTGCGTTTATTAAATGCAGCTCCAAACATATTCGGGGAAAAAAAAAAAAAAGGCTAATGGGTCTGTAGCCACGTTTTTAAAAACGCGACTTAAGTCCTACCCAGCTAAATGCAGCCTCACTATCGGAAAACGCGGCTTCAAAGTTGGTCTATAGCCGCATTTAGTAAACGCGGCTATATGTCCAAGGGTGGAGCTACGTTTTTCATAAACGCAGTTCAAAGTCTCACCTGTAGCCACGTTTTACAAAAAAGTGGCTTAAAAACGCGTTTCTTGTAGCGGCATAATCTAGATAGTAAAGTCGACTTAAATTTAGTTTAAATTTTAAGTTTCTTATTATGTAAAATTCTTGTGCAAACAACATTTTTTTTTAATCCCATAATGAATCACTTATTAGAAGACCACAAAGCTTATTAGGGGGGACTTAAGTAGAGGAGGGAGTGATATTGATAAGTGGCAATGGGTGACTACATTGTGGTTTACTTCAACCATGAGATACTTACCACTTTCCTAGCTCAAATGTATTTTTTGAGTGGTATACTGCCTTTGGTAATTTGGTTTTTGTAATAAGAAATGATTCTTAACATTTTTCTTCTTTTTTTTTTCTTCTTCTTAGAATTGTGTTTAGTTGGCAATAGATTCCTTTAAATAGGATCCGAACTGCTCTTCTTTTTATTTTTAACCAAACCTCCTCCATAACTAGTACTATCCCATGATCAATTTTGGCTAAAATTACATAAAGATTTGCAACCATGGCCATGGAGTTCCCAATATGAATCCTTGTTGTTGCACCACGAGAGTGCAAACATCAAGTGGTTGCCAAATAGGACTTGGAGTCCATTTTTGTCCTTAATTATTTAGCCAAACCAATAATTAAACAATTATTTTTGAAGAGGTGAGATTTTTGAGAAATAATTACAACATGCTGCTAACCCCGCAACTCGAACCCTTGCCTCCCTGAACCCTTTCCCTCTAAACCCCCAAGCACTTTGTACATGGGGAGGTGCCAATTCAGCTCCAAGGCCTTTGACTTGAAGAGGTGAGATTTGAACCATAGTTATCCCAAAATTTTATATTTAAAAAAGAGAAAAAAAAAATGTCAATAACCTAACTACAAGCCTCTTAACATTATTAACTCATTTTCAATGAAATGGACCTTATAGAGTCACAATGTATTCATTACAATTGCCTATCCTGTATTGAGTGAAATTATCTATGGAAAAGGCAATTCTTGAAATGCACCTGAATGCAACATTTCCATAGCAGTAATTATAATAGACCAACCGGGACATTTTAATCGTTAAGATAGTTTTGAGACACCCACATATGTATGGTGGCATTAAATTATATATGAGCCCACCAAAACATGAGAGGCCAAAGAGAGCTACTAATATTGTTGTTTGTGACTATCAGATTACGAATGTGCAACTAATGTTAGATTGCAAAAAATAAAAATAAATAAAAGTTAGACTGTGACGCAGTCTTGCCATTTAAGGAAAAACAAATAGATCACATTTGGCCTCCTATAATAAAGTATAAACCATGTACCTCAATTGACACCATAGGTTGAAATTCTCTCAAAAAAAAAAAAGTTGCTTTGGCCTGGTCACAAGTTATATTAATCTTTTTTTTCTTTTTCTTTTTTTTGTTTACCATGATATATATATATATATATATATATTTTTTTTTTTTTTTTGTAAAAACACTGTCAACTTTTGTGCCCAATAAAAATATAATAGGAGAGAAACAAAATGGATGCCTTAACGTCATCATATACTTCATGGTTCAATTTAGAATCAATACTAGATTTAGTGGGTATAAAATACATTTTAGCTTTTTTTTTTTATTATTTTATTGTGCTTGGTCGATAATAAGTGCAATTACAAAACCTAATTTCATATAAATATTTTTATCCAAGAGAAAATACTAGTAAACACCCTAGTACACACTCTTATATATACATGAACATTTCAAGTGTGTAATAGGGTGTGTATAATAAACGGAAAACACTACCCTTTTATCCAATGTTAATATTTTGAACACTTCATAGGAGAGAGAGAGAGAGAGAGAGAGAGAGAGAGGTCAATCTAGAACTCAATCTAGATCTCCTCAAAACCTTTAGCTAAAAAAAGGTTATGGAAAGAGTTACGGCATCTGAAATCATGCCTTGGCAGGCAGTCAGAATAGAACCATTTTGTTATCATTGTGGGTGCATGGATCATGTACATGATGGTAGGAAGGGGAAGCACACCTAGTACTAGCATGACTTATGGCACCCAAAGCCAAAAGGCCCTCCATAGTTGCATTATAATTCAAGGGTAGCGGTACAGTTAAATGCTATATATAGGTACAAAATTTTAATAGGTAATCAGGAATATCTCATGGCATCTGCCTCCAACAAGGTCCATCAGTTGGGATATGCAAAGGGCTGTAGTATATTTCCTTTTTCCCCAGAACTAAGTAGGATAGTATTATGACAGACTACAATTAGATTCAACTGGCTAAGTTAAAAAAGGTCAATAAAAACATATCTATATTATATATTCTTGTTTTGATTCTAAGCAGGAATTGTAAACAGATACATACAGATTCAAATCTTTTGATGATTAGATAAATTTGCAAGTAATAGCTTAAGAAAACTCCACAAAAAACAGAAAAGGGAGGAAAAAATATATTCCTGTTGATCTGAACTCTACAACACATTGTCTTTATAATCTTTACCTCATAGAATGACACACCGGCCGATTCTCACTTCTCTATGGAGTTCCCCCTCCACTTTCTCTAGGTGTTCTCTGAGCTTACGAATTTCATCATTTGATTTCATTTGAGTTAAATGTGCTAGCTCTTCAGCCCTCAGACGTGTAGCTTGCTCTTCTGCCAACTGTTGCTCAAGCCTAGTAGTTGTCTCTCCAAGCTTTGTCTTGACCTACAGAACAGTGCATCATTCATTACTAGACAAATTGAAGTAACAATCCAAAAGTAATTTTCTTCGCAAAGCAAGATTTGAACCTGAAAATTAAACACACTACCACAAGCCCACCCACCTTACAGCTTACACTATTTTCCACCTAAATCAAGGTCTTGTGATATACATAAGCTGTGCACAACAGTTTGCTAAATGGTTTTGAACTTTAGATTACCTCGTCAGATACATGTAGTTATAAATCTTTAAAACCATCTAGAAAATGGCTTCTAGTATTCAAACTAAACAGGGCAAAACCAACACACACACACAGAAAGATCTTTCAAGTGCTTGCGAATGACCAATTAATCCTTATAGATAAAAGAACAAGAAAGGACAACCAGAACCAGATAATGAGAGCATAAACTATAAGCTGCTTGAGTGCAAAGAGAATGATATTAAGTTATAAGCACTGATCCTTATTATTTTCTTTCAACAAGAATTATTGATGTGGTAAACACCAAATACTATTTAACAAATGAAATCCTACTTCACCAACTTCTATGTTATTAACCAGTCCACATTCTCCAAAATTCCAAACACACCAACTCAAAATGCAATTTATTACTTGTGAAGTCTACGAAGTTCTGAAGTAGAACTTCGTAGACTTCAAATACCTTGGTAGACTTCGATTGATATTTTAATATAAGGATACCACTTTTTGAATATATAAATTTGGGCCTAATTATATTATCTTAAAAAATAAAAATAAAAAGTAAAAAGGTTTGTAATTCAATAGTAGTACTATTACTGTTAGTGATTATTCCAATGAAGAAAAACATGGGTTCTAATTCCTATCCTTCACTTACTATAAACCCCCCACCCCCCCCCCCCCCCAAAAAAATCCTTCATTTTGTAAGTAATTTTTTTCTTTAAATAAGATTCACTCAGGTGCATATCCAACAAAATCAACTGACTCATGGTGCATCGGGTCATTTGTTGAGAGCCCATAATTCATAAATTTTGTACCTAGTTGGCATTAAAAGAAAAAAAAGAATATTTCTCAAATCAATTGTATTCAAGTCCAATAGGCCATTCCAGTATTCCACACGTTGCCAAACTTTATTTTGATTTGATCCTCTTAACATGTGTCACATTAAGTGGTAGAATTAAAATGTCAATTGGCCTGTAGTCTCTACTCTATGACTAGAATAATTGTCCATTGTCTTAAAAAAAAAGGGACAAAAGAGAAAAAGAAAACACAAATAAAAGAAAAGGAAGAGAATAGTTGTCCATTAATGCATTAACTAATGCATTATCTTGCTCCTGTTCAGTTATTTAGTCGGCAACAATGTTGGGGTACAACTTTTTTCATAACATTTTTCTATATAGATGGGAGCAAATATTATTATGAATTAATATTGATGTTACTTGTATTCTATATCAATTGATCATGTCAGCGATTTTAAAAATAAAAAAAAATTCTAGAAAATAATCAAAAAATATATATTTAGAAAATACAAATATTTTCTTAAAAATAATTAAATTTGTCAATGTCTCAACTTTCCAAGCATCCATATAATGCCCATACAATATTTCCTTTTCTTTTCTTTTTTTTCTTTTTTTGCTTTTTTAACCTATTGAGAGGGAATAATGTTGGCCAAATCATCCCAATTAATCACAGGGACGGACCCAGAACCCCGTCCAAAATTTTTTTTTTACTTATTATATATATATAACTTTTGTAGTTGCCCCCTTTCAAAACTTTAGGCCCCCCTCCAACTAACAATTATCTAACTCAAAACTTAACAAAAACAATAAAAAAAATTCACAACTGTGATTGTATTTTAGCAAAAAAACTATTTTACCACCAAAAAATCATGTGTTATTGGAGAAGTTAAAGCTAGGTTTTTTACAACTACAGTTAGCTAGTATAAATACCAGTTGACTGTAGCAAGTTGTTAAAAATAAAATACAATATTTTATTAATATTATCTCTCTATCTTCAATTAAAAAACTCAAATTCTCTTTCTTCATTTATTATTTTAATGAGTTGTTTATATTATTTTAAATGAAGTGGTAAAAAAATAGAACATTTGATATTTGGTTTATTATAAAATGAGGTGGTAAAAATAGATAAATTAGTTTTTTGAGGTGTTAAAAGCTAAATTTTTTATCGCAATTATTGTGAATGCTCTAACTTCAACAACAAAAAAAAAAAAAATTATAGCTAGCCTAGTATTAAAAAAAAAAAAACATTATTATTATTGTTGTTGTTGTTGTTTTCGTCTTTTTTGGTAGATGATTGCATCTTAATGTATTAAGAAACAATGATTTTGTGTATTTATAGTTTGTTAATTCTATATAAATGCCTATTTGGAGTTTTTTTTTTTTTTTTTCCTATACTCTGGCCCCCTCTAACTTGAAATCCCGAGTCCGTTCTTTGTTGAAATGACACATTTCGGCAAAGCAAGGTTGGAGACATCAAGTTTAATGTATAAAGCAAAAATTTAAGCTATGGGGTTCATTGAAATTCAAGACCATGTTGAATCTACTCTGTTTAGTGAGACAATCAAGTGGAAGATGATTTCCAAAAAATTGTTACAAAGTGAAATTTTGATGGTGTAATCTTTGGGGGATTTGTGAAGTCATAATTGGAGCCCTTGTGCATGATTCTTTAGGCTGTGTTGGAGCAACTTTGATTGAACAAAATTGAAAGGATGGAGATTGGGATGGTGTAAAAACCTTGGTTGCACAAAAAGTTCTAGTGCTTGCACAAGAATTAGGATTACAAAGTGTTTTGGTTAAAGGATACTCTTATTTGCTGATATCAACTATGTAGAATTCATTACTTAGTCTAGTTGAGGTTGGTCAAATATTAGATGATGTTAAACATGAACGGATAGAACTTGTTTTTTGTTTATTAAGAATGATTATTATTAAATTGGTGATGCATTAGCAATAGGTTATATGAGAGAAAGAGAGAGGAAATCCCCTGGTAGATTGAATAGTTCATTGTTTTGGATGTAATTTCTAATCACTCGATAAAAACTATCAATTCTATTTATATAACAAAAATGTGATAATATATTCTTCAAATTTAGTTTTTGACTAAATCTTGTTACATGTTGTTGGGCTTTATGGAGTTTAGTTATGTTTGATTCAGATTATGGCCCGTTTTTGTAGCCCATTGTGAATCCTGTGCGCAGGATATAAAAACTGTTTTTTTGCAGATTAGGGTTTTGATGTCATATTTTAGAGAGAAAAAATTGTACTGCCGCACTCTGTATTTTTTCCCTGAGAATAGTGAAATCCCTTCAACTCTGTAAACGTAGGCAAATTGTCGAACCACATAAATACTATCTTGTGTGTGATTATTTCTCTTTGGCGTATATTTTTTCTCTATTTTTGCATCTCACAGGTCTGGGAATTTCTTACATATTTCCTTCACACGCTCCTTATTGCACATTCTCGTACACACTTCTTGTGAAATCGTGTTTTCAAAACATGATTTCAATTATAATCATGAAACAGGAAAACACAATTTACAATTTTAATTGAAATCATGTTCAAACCCAACTATAACTATTGCTGCTATTAGTTTTTTATCGTCCAATTCTTCAAGCACAACAAAATACACTTCACATATTCATGCTTGAAAATTACCAAAGGCCAAACAATTAAGACTATACCAAATGAGTTTTGTCTCCTAATACCATGTACAAATGGAATATTGGGAAAATAATTGATCAAGCATGAAAATTTATGAATACATAGATAACCAATACCAAAGTATGTTAAATTATCGATTTTCCCAAAATGATGAATTTAATCACTTAACCATAATTCTAACACTCCCCCTCAACTTCCCCTTAATAGATGAGGCCCAACACATAAGATTTTTAACATTTTAAATGAGAGATAGAATATAAATAGGGATCGAACTCAGGATCTCTTGTTTTGATACTATGTTAAATTACCGATTCTCCCCAAAACTTAAGCTGTTGAAAATAGTGAATTTAATCACTTAACCATAATTCTAACAAAACAATACTACATGCTAGATGAAAAACGAGGCAACAAGAATACAAAATCCCAAAATCCAAGCTTGTTCTTCATGAAGCTATTATTTGGCTTAAGTCCAAAATTATTTTCATCATCTTGTTCAAGCTCACATAAAAACCCATAAGGAAAAGTGTTGGAGTCATGGCCTCAAGGCATAAAATCATATATTTTTCCGTACTTATTTTGAGCTCTATATGTGACCTTGCAAATGTGCTTGGAATGTTTACGAGTTGTGAATTCATGATGGGTTTATTGTGTAGAAAGTTTAACATATATGGAAGGCTTATATACATGCTAAAATGGAAACCTATATTTATAACCTTAATTCCAAATGTTGATTGGCATGAACCCATAAATTTAGCAACTCCAAAAGAAGTCATTTGTCATATAGAAACAAACCAACCCAAAATAGATTAGACAAACTTCCATTTTTGAAAGAAATTGGTCCCATATTCCATGAATTGCACTACCCAATGCATTTATAAAAGGTAAGGCCAGGAAGAGTAGCACAACCCAAATTCCCTTTTTCTTTCTCTTTACCAAACTTTTGCCTTCTCATATTTATAATAATTTAATGCAAATTATTACTTTATGTGTGAGGGCGCGCACATGTGTGCTATCATATTGATTTGGCATGACAACGAATGCACCATAATCATCATTGATTCCCTTATTGGTATGAGTAGTAGACTTGACCCCAAAACCAAACCTAGATCCAAGAACACACAAATCAAAGCTCAGCGCATGGTAATAAAACAAATGGAGCCAATTGATATCAACAATGAAAATTGTCAAATCTTGAGTGCCAATCAAATTAACACTCATTCTTTTGCACATTATTAGAAGCATGAACTTTGACTCATTGAAAGATTGTTTTTTCATGAATTTATGATAAAAATGAGCATCTCTAGAGCTTTTCAAGTACCTGATTATTCTATTGGGTGTGTAAAAGTTAAATTCGTCGAAAGCAAGTGGGGGAAGCGATTTAAACCAAAAGAAGTCAAAGTGCCAAAAGAAGTCAAATTGCTATAGTGGAAAACAAAGATTGAATTAGGAAAAAAATAAAATTAAAACCATTTAAATATTAACAAACCACAAAGTAAAATACTTATTGTGAGAGGATTAGATCTAAGGAAAAAACATCACCAAGCAAGCCGACCCGAGGAGAAGATGGGCCCGACTTCTCATCAGCTTCGGCCCATCACATCGACAAAAGCCCAGATATTGAAATCGAAGAAAAGTTCCGTCCGAGGAGCCCGAGAAGCGAGCACTCCTCGGAAGACTATGTATAAACCACCTAGGCCAGATGACTGAAAATTGAGGAAAGAAGTAGAGACATACAAGTAAAGAAGATGGGGAGTTTCCAGGTAAGGTACCTATCACCTCCACATTCAATGCACTGCACCAACTCAACTGGTCGCATTAAAGACAAAATGACCCCTGAACAGTACTCTCACAGCTTGCAGCACGTCTTACTACCTCCAGCAAAGCCCTGATGGGACAAGCATCCAAATGAAGATTAATGATTGTAGAAGTGGAGGGCTGGGATGCACTTCAAGTATCTATATAAGAAAATGTAACTACTCTAGACTGGGGGGACGGAGAAATTTAGAGAAAAATATACTTGGTGTAACCACAAACTTTGTAACCAAGACTTGGATATTATATGAACCAATGATATCCTCATACTAACCTGAGGAAGAACAAATTCAAAAATTTCTTTCTTTCTTTCTAGAAACCTTTCGTAATCCAACTAGGTTAAAACGAAACCAACAAAGCTTGAAAAAGTTGACATTGATAATCCATCTCTATAAATTAACTGTATGGGGTTGCCACACATTAATTTTCCATCCAATCTATGTTAGTAGTTGATTTCGGTTTCCCTACACTTCTAAATAATAAGTTTAACAATAAAACAAAATCGACAATTTTTTTTTTTCATAATAAAAAATTATGATTGGTGATGTAAATGAAAGTTCTATATAAAAATGATTTACGCAAATCAAAATATATCATAGTATTAATTATTAGCAAAAAAAAAAAACTATCATTAATTTATTATTTGAAAAAAAATTGTTGCTTTTCCATGTTGATATATTAAAATTAAAAAAATTTCTAAAAAGACTAAACAGAAAAATAATCAGAGATGGGGGACAAAACAAAGAGGGGACAAATCCCTGAATGTGTATCCTATGATCCCATGAAAGTACACAAACAGTCAAACACACACACACACACACACACACACACACAACAACAACAAAAACGTACATTGTCAATTTGTCATTGGCACTGACTAACAAGCTGCAAAAGCAAAAACTAGATCACGAAAACGTCGTCGTTCTTATCCTGCCGTATACGCGCTCAACTCGCGTGCAACACCGCTATTTTTTTGGTTCTCAGATATATATATATTTATATTTTACATATTTTTGTATATTTTTTCCTTCGTAAGCATATCTTCACAGGAAGAGTAAGCGTAAAAGGTTTAAAACGCTGCGTTTCGCTCACCCTCTCTCTATTTCTCTTCGTTCTCTCTGCCCCTCTCTCTCTCTCTCTCTCTCTCTCTGAGTGAAGTAGAAAATCCAAGAACAAAGCCTGACTCGCAGGGCTCCCTCCAAGAATCTAAAACAAAAATTCTTAGTCTCAGCGCGTGTTCTCACTCGCTATTCCTTTTCCAAATTTTGATTTTTTTTTTTTAATCTCTGAAACTCTACAGAGATCCCTATTCACTATCACTGAATCCACAGTACTCGAATACACGAACACAAAACGCTGTCGTTTCGTCCATCTCCATTGAAAGGTACTTGTTGCAACGAAACGTTTCTCAATTTTCTTGATTAATGCGTTTTTTTTTTAATGAATTATTCTTGAGATATTATCGTATAATGAATGCATGTATTGGATTTTATCTCAAATTTTAATTATTTATTTTCCATAATTTGAGTGCTTGAAAAGTTAGGGTTTCGTTTTGGTTTGTCACAGAATGCATTATGAATTCTGCGAGCTCAGGGTTTCGAAAGAGTAGGACAAAGCTTCTTCCTGTTTCTTTGGATTGCTTATTTAGTTCAATTGTATGGCACTTACAAAAGGTATATAAATTTGTATATTTCTGTTTATTTATTTTTGAAATTTTATAAATAGCACTAATTTGGTTCAATTGTATGGTTTTAATTTGAATTTTCTTGTTATAAAATTTATGTTTATTTTTTTTTATTTATGCTTAGGCTTGTTGATACATTTTTCGTCGAATTTATTTATTTTTATTGCTGTTGAGATTGCTTTGCATTTACATATTTGTTTATTTTAGGGCCTCTAACAATGAAGCTCGAGATAATTTTTTTAGTTTGTTAGGTATTAGGGTTTTAGGGTTTTTCTTTGGGGAGTTGGGGGAACAAGTAATAAAGACTGAGGATAAACTGCTTAGCTCATAGGGGTGAAAAGCATATGGATTACTCAGTAATTGATTCTGGCAGGCAGGGTCATTTGCTCGTAGGAGTTTGATTAACAGTTAGGATTACAGGTAAATAATTACAAGCTACCCTTCCAATCATTGTACAACGTTTGAATAGAAAGCGCAAGAAAGAAGACTCGAGTTTAACCACGGATCTCTTTGCTCCTTCAAAAGTACGAATATTTCGTTCCCTCCAAATTATCAATGTGACACAATGAGTCACAGCCCAAACAAAACTATTCCTATGCCTCCCATATAGCTGTTTCAATCACTTATTAAAAAAGAAGAAGCCCTTTCTATCAAGATAAAACATAGACCTTCTTGTCACCCAATGCACCCCAAAAGCAGTAAAAACAAAAATCACAAACCATGAGCAGTGTGAGGTCCAGGAGAAATTATTGTGTGCACCAAGTGTACTAGGCCTTTCTTTCACATAAGGATGGACCTGGGACTCACAAGTGGGGCCAACCTAATATGGAATGAAGGTGTAGTACACTAGGTGCATTGAATAATTTCAGGAGGCAAACCATGTTTGAGTTTGGAAAATGAGAGATTCAGTTTAGATTTTTCATTATTAATTGCAATTGATCTAGTGATCTTGTAAGTGGTTAGTTTAGCGACTTTAGCAAGTTGTGTTATTGGGAGGTGTCTTTAACGAATCATTCAGCATGCTCCCGGTATGTTCAAGTTGAGAATTATACATTATCAAAATTGAATTTCCTTTGTCTGGCTAAGTGTAAAAAGTATGATAGACGTTCACTACTTTTGTCTTTTTCAGACATTTGTCCATGAAGCCAGACTTTTCTTTTACCCTGAAGCAATTTAGCCAATTTAAAATTAATAAAAAAATGTCTGTGTGTTATTAAAAATAATATAATATAGTTCTAAAGGAGGTTAGAGAGAGAGAGAGAGAGAAGTTATGTGTTTTAGCTTTTGTATTGTATATGTTTTTGGATATATTATGTTTGCATTTGTTGGTTGTTAAATGATTTCTTAATTAATTTTTTCTAGGTCTTGCAGGAAATATGGCCTTTAGGAAATATGTCCCTTCTGGAGATGCGCAGAAGGATTTGAAACCTTTGAGATTTTCCATTAAGGGGCATGAGAAGACTCAACTTGTGGATCCAAATACAAGTCATACTATGGAGCGTGATGTGGATATTGACCACAGAGAAATTTATTTTCTTATTATGCATTTTCTTTCAGCTGGGCCATGTCACAGAACTTACGGCCAGTTGTGGAATGAACTTCTCGAACATCAACTTTTACCTAGAAGATATCATGCTTGGTATTCAAGGAATGGGACACATAGTGGGGATGAAAATGATGATGGCATGTCCTTTCCATTAAATTACGCCATGTTGGTGGAGAGGTATGTAATATGTTAAAGGCTAATTGTTTTTATATTTCATCTTTAAGCGTAATAGTTAGTTGATAAGACTATTTGCAATATTCAGACTTCCTTGTATATCCTGTTCTTGTTTATGATGTGGGTTATGTTATAATTAGGGGCCAATTAAATATCAGATTACTTCTTTGTTTACTTTTTTTTTCCTTATAGTTTCCTTGATTAATTCCCTGTTATAATTGATACTTAATTAGGTATCCTCACATTGAAAAGGATCACTTGGTAAAGCTTTTGAAGCAGCTGTTGCTAAGTGCACCTTCTCCATCACGTGGCATATGTGGTAAAAATGCTCCAAATGCAGCTGATGTGCCTACTCTTCTTGGGAGGAATTCATTTTCACTATTAAGCTGTAGGTGTTTTCACTTTTTACTGCAGTTTATAAATTAGTGTGTCATACATGCAAAGCTTGAAGTTGGGATTTTCTTAATTGATTGACGAGAAATATTTTTGTATATCATGCTTAAATCTTAAGTTTCCATACTGTTTTAATCTAAATTATTCATTCACTGGTGTATGGAAGTTTTGGCTGTTCTATTCCTCCTCCTTTACAAGAAGTACTTCTGCCTCATTTGGTTTAATAAAATTTGTTACTTATCAAAAAAGCACTGCTATATTTGCACCCACTTTGCTGGTAAAGGTAGTTTTTCCACTTATTTATAATTATGAGCTTCCTATCCTTTTCAGATGATAGGGACAAAGGAAACAATGAAGTCAAGAGGCCCCCTGCTCACATGCGATGGCCTCATATGAGAGCCGATCAAGTTCGTGGGCTAAGTTTGAGGGAAATTGGGGGTGGTTTTGCAAGACATTGCCGTGCCCCTTCGATTCGTGCAGCAAGTTATGCCATTGCAAAACCATCTACCATGGTACAGAAGATGCAAAATACCAAGAGACTAAGGGGACACAGGAATGCTGTATATTGTGGTACGCCTTTTACTCTTAGACCTGTATTTTAAATTCTAGATCCATGTGAAAGATGATCCCTTGCATGTTATGGACTGATAATCAACAAACAGCATATAGTGAAGTCAAATTTGGTATTGAGTTGCTTTTGCCTTTTAGTCCAAAGGTTAGCATTAGACTTATTTTTTCTAAGTTTACTATTGTTGCTGCTGCTGGTGCTATGTCTTTTAAAAGAAAAAAAAAAATGCAAAAAAACCTCTTGAACTTTGGGAAAATATTAAACTGATCCTTTGATCTTTTAATTTTGAAATTAGAAGCCCCTGTGTGATGTCCCAATTTGATTGTTTGTGTGTTGTGTGGGTGTGTGATGAGTCCCACATGGGGCATATACTGAGTTGAATCGGGTTTTATTTACAATTACAAGGAGCTTAAATTGTAACTAGTCCTTTTGAGGTATAGCGCAGTTGTGACTAGCGTTTTTCCTTGGATCGTTACACCCAAAACTTTGAAAAAATGTTTTTATTCAATAAAAATTCATTTTATAATATATTTTATTTAAAAAAAAAGTCCTTATAATCTAAAATTTAACAAAAAATACTAATTTTTAAAATTCTTTAAAATTTTTCCTCATCATCCTTCTCCGTCTTCTTCTCCTCTTGCTCTCTCTCTCTCTCTCTCTCTCTCTCTCTCCACCATATACATGTAAAGACCCTTGACCATACTATATCCGAGATGCAAACAATTGATGGAGGAAAGTAGCTCATATCTCCTCTTTTGATTAAGAGTACTTTGACCAATCTTCCAACTTATTTTCTCTCTTTTTCCTATCCCGGTGGAGGTTGAAAACTGTATTGAACAACTTCAACGAAACTTTCTTTGGAGTGGTATGGGGGATGATAAAGAAAAAAAGGCTCACCTGGTGAAATGGGCTATAGTTTGTGCTCCTTGCCATTCTGGAGCTTGGCTATTAGGCTACAACCTTGACTCCTTGACCCTAAACTGCCACAACAATTAAAATTTTGCATGCCATTTCTGCTCAAGTTAGACATAAGCTTCTAGAAACTTTTATGGAGTTTATTTGAGACTTTATAATTGGAGCACATTGGGAATGCATAAGCAGACTTGATTTTGACTGTTTTGGTATGTGGATATCTGAATTAAAACTTTCATCCTAATTTTTTTACCGACACAATCTTCTTCACAAGTATGTGCTCTCTCATTTGTTATGCTTTCAACCAGCCAAATTATATCTGTTTGTGGAACTCATGCTTCCTTGTGTTCTTTGTCAAAGCTTTATTATATGAGAGAAATAACACTTCAATGGAGGATATCCACACTAAGTATAAATCCTTAAACTTTACTGTAGTTATTGTCTTTTTTCTTTTTTTAGTTCATAAAAACAGGTTTGCTCCTAATTAAAACCATGTGGCTTGTTTCTTATGACTTTAAAGTTCATGCTTAACTAATTTTATATTTTTCTTCTACTCCAGTGTGGTGAAACTTGAAACTGGAAACTGGATTCTTGATTTCCCAAAAGTATTAACTCCATAATGTTAAACGTGGTGTCATACCTTCCATCTTGTGAAGGAATATTAATCTAAATGCCCTCATACTATTAAAGGAGTATATGTAAATCAAGTAAAGTTACTTGGGCATTGGCTTATTTTTACTTTCTGTTCAATTGTCACTGTCTATATATAGTTTGGCCACTCTCTCTCTCTCTCTCTCTCTCTCTCTATTAAAAAGTAATAATGGAAGAATAAATTCCTTTAAATGTTAAAGTTTTAGTGATGGTTTTACCTTCATGTATATCCTGTAGCAATGTTTGATCGCTCTGGGAGATATGTTGTTACTGGTTCAGATGATCGTCTTGTTAAAATCTGGTCAATGGAAACTGCATATTGTTTGGCCAGTTGCCGTGGACATGAAGTAAGTCTGGATGGTCTATAGGACACTCCTTTGCATCATTTGATCATTTGTTACACTTAGAACCAAAAGAGAAAGAACAAAGGAGAGATTTTTCTTTTTGTTATATCTTGTTATATTTAATATCTTATTTTTTGCTCATAAGGGTGATATCACTGATTTGGCTGTGAGTTCCAACAATGCTTTGGTGGCATCGTCTTCAAATGACTGTAGCATTCGAGTGGTAAGATATGTTTGTTAATATATGCACTTTTCCCCATTGTTTCCCACCCTGTGTTTGGATACTTGATGATTATTTGACTCTTTTATTTCCTGCTTTTGATAGTGGCGTTTGCCTGATGGGTTCCCAATCTCAGTCCTGAAGGGGCATACTGGAGCTGTTACTGCTATTGCATTTAGCCCCAAACCTAACTCTATTTACAACCTTCTATCGTAAGGCTGGTCCTTTCTGTTTTTAAATACTTATGTATGTATGTGTGGCGTTGTTGATTTGCTGTAAAAAAATTGATGTTCTGTTTGACCTTGTAGATTTGTGGTATATTCTTTTTGATTTAAAGTTTAATTATTAATTGCTTTGAATTATTCTTTTTGGTTTTTACAAATTTGATTATTTACTGTTCTTAAGATCCATACCCAGTAAGGGGCATGCCCACTGAAGGAGCAAAAATTACTTGACCTAATCTGCTAGCATGGTTTTGGATGATTTCTTGGATGTTGTTCCTGCATCACTCACCCCGTAGCATGGTAGTTACACTGCATAATATTACAGTTGTTGCTATTGATTGCTAGAAGCTGATTGCCGAGAGCTTTATAGCTCAGCAGCATTGATTGATCTTCTTTACAAGAACAACCATGCTTCAAATCCCCCATTCCCCTCTTGTTGTAACAGTATATAAAACGACAAAGACTTAGTTCCAATTTTTTTGGGGTTAGCTATGGATGCTCAACAGATCAATTAGGATCAGTCACATATATGCTTTTTCTCCATTCTATTCTATGTGAAGCCATACTCTTTATTACTTCCTTAATTAACAAATCTTTGTTGCTACTACTATTAATGTTATTTTTGGTCACTCTTTCTTACTGGTGCATTAAATATTAATTGCTTTCATCTGAACATGATCAAACCATCTTAAGTGACTCCCTTATCTTTCATCTATCTTTAAACTGTTTTCCTCATTCTTTCCATGTATTACTATTTATCCATCTTAACATTCTCATTTTAGCTACACATTCTATGAATATGTTTCTTTTTAACAGCCCAACATTTAGTACCATTGGACGTAGTTGTTTCTGAAACAGTGTTATAAAACTTTCCCATATTGGGACTTAATGGCTAATATAGAATTCCCAAAAGTGGTTCTCAAGCTCTTTTAAAGTACATGATGAATGTGAATATCCTATCTAATCAAGGTTGGTCACATTTATTCTTTTCGGCTATCCGATCTTATCCAAAATTGTGTTCTCTGTCACTTTGACATTTTTTTTACCACTTCTACTAATGTTATTTTAGGTCTTTCTTTATCTATTTTGTTCCCTAGACTTGAACAACCCACTCTCTCATTGATGTATTAATCACTCCTTAAAACATGACCAAACCATTGCAAGCAATTCTCTCTATTCTCAAGTGGATCTTTGGCAGCCTATCTTTTTTTTAAAAAAAATTTCACCCAAAAAAAGGCTATTGTCCAGGGAAATGGGAATGTCTTGGGCTGCTAAGCGCTAGTGCTTGGGTTTAATTCTTGAGAGTGGCCATTTTACATATTAAAATGCGTAGGACAAGAGAGGCTTCGGTCTTTGAGGTTATGAGCTACGCTAATGAGAGAGTTACTTGGGACATTCAGTTTCGTCACTTAGTGAATGACCAAGAGTCGCTTTCTTTGGATTCGTTTTTGGTCCTAATTTATTCCACAAAGGTCCGGGGTGTTGGTGTTGACAAACTTTGTTGGAAGCCAGCCTACAGTCGAGGTTTTAAGGTGAGTGGGTATTACCATTCTCTATCCCCATCTATTGTCATTCCCTTCCCTTGGAAAATGGTGTGGCAATCGAAGGTTCCTCCTCGGGTTGCTTTTTTCTCTTGGACTGCGGCTTTAGGCACGATTCTAACTATTGATAATCTTCGGAAGAGGCACTTTGTTGTTCTTGAGTGGTGTTATATGTGCAAAGGCTGTGGGGAATCTGTAGATCATCTCCTCCTTCACTGTCCTATTGCATCTGAGATATGGAGTATGATCTTTTGTTTGTTTGGTATTTGTTGGGTGATGCCGCAAAGGGTAGTGGATTTGTTGGATTGCTGGTCTTGCAATTTCAGGCAGCATCGTAATGTAGTTGTTTGGAGGATTGTGCCGCACTGTTTGATGTGGTGTATCTGGCAGGAACGGAATTCGAGAAGATTTGAGGATCGTGAACGGTCCATTCTTGAGTTTAAGTCTTTTTTCTTTTCTACCCTTCTCGAATGGTGTTTGATTTTACCTTCTTTTTCTTGTATTTCCCTTTCTGGGTTGCTTGAGCATTGTACTTTGATTTCTTGATGTCTTTGCCTTTTTAGTACATTTCCTATGTACGGGGCTGTGTTTTTTCAATATAAAAAACATATTAAAATGCTGAAGGTTAGGACTGTATGCAATTCTCTTCTCTTCCAGGACTGTGGGTCTGACATTGGGTAATGACTCCTTTTAAGTTTTTATAGGATAGCATCTGAAACCACTGTTTGGTTCAAACTCATTATATCTGTTTGTTAAATTTTAGTATTTTAAACTGATGCATTCAGTTTCTACATTAGTTGAAGTGATTAATGACCCTTCATCTGCCGTAATGAAATTTCATTTTTCTTCATTTCTAGGGGATATAGTCCTATTCTTTTTTGTACTTAGTGAAGTTTTGAAGTCTTGTTTTATTATGTTTTTATAGTATCTGCTACCATCAAGCAATCTCTCTCCCCTTTATTTTTATTTTTTTTAAAACAATGAATTCCTTTGGCTATGGGATTTGTTTGCTGTGGAGGAGAAAATTCCTTTACACATTCTTCTGTCAATTGATTTATTTTAAATGTAATTTACTTTGTGTATCCTTGTCCTCTGCAGGTCATCTGATGATGGAACATGTAGGATATGGGATGCTAGGTATTCCCAGTTCAGTCCAAGGATATATGTTCCAAGGCCTTCAGATTCTCTAGCTGGTTAGTTTGCCTTTTCTAAGTGTCCTTATGATTGATGTCTGCTTCATTGATGTAAAAAGTTTGAAATAACTAATTGGCCGCAGGAAAGAACAATGGTCCATCCTCAAGTAGTGTTCCTCAGAGCCATCAAATTTTTTGTTGTGCATTTAATGCTAATGGAACTGTCTTTGTTACTGGTAGCTCTGACACTCTTGCCAGGGTATGTTAAACATATTCGCTCTTGTTTATCTTGTAAATGCCTTCTGCATATACTTTATATTGCTTCAACTTTCTACAAAAGCAAATGTAAATGTTTTGCACAATCTTTAGTTCTTTACTGCATTAGTATTCAGAGTGAAGTGTAGCTATAGATGTAAGGTTTTTTATATTAAGAACTATATGCTTGCAGGTGTGGAATGCTTGTAAACCAAATGCAGAAGACTTGGACCAACCAAATCATGAGATAGATGTGTTATCTGGCCATGAGAATGATGTCAATTATGTGCAATTTAGGTTAGATTGGCATGGTACATTGCCAATTATCTTTAATAAACTTTTGCATGCTGATATATATGTTACTCCATATTTTGCAGTGGATGTGCTGTAGCATCTAAATTTACTATGTCTGACACCTCAAAGGAAGAGAATATTCCAAAATTTAGGAATTCCTGGTATGTTTCTTTGTTTCTCTGCCAGTACTCTATCTTTAGGGGTTGGGAGTGGGGAGTTAAAATTAAATGTTATATGGTCTATCCTTCTTTTTAATGTGGGTTCTCCCTTCAGCTTCCTATTTTAATATTGCATTATGGTTAAATATTATTGCTTTGGTTTGATATAAGCTATATAAGAAATATTTGCATTGTTTGTATGTTTGCAGGTTCACTCACGACAACATAGTTACCTGTTCTCGTGATGGCAGTGCAATTATTTGGATTCCCAGATCACGTAGATCACATGTAAGCTCTCATCAATGAAGACTTAGACTTTCTTGTTCTTGCGGCCCTCCCCGACCCCCTCCCTTCTAAAATCTATTGTTGTGAGACAATGAGTGACATAATTGCTGATAATCAATTACTTATCCTAATAGCTTAAAGTATTAGGAAATTGGGAATTTAATGATTTAACCATTATTCTAACAAGTCCCTACCAAACTGTGAAGTTAAATTTGGTGATTTGACTGTTTGATATGTGATTTTTAGATAAAAATTTGTGCTTCTATTATCTTGTTTCAGGGGAAATCTGGCCGTTGGACAAGAGCTTATCATCTCAAAGTTCCACCTCCACCAATGCCTCCTCAACCTCCACGAGGGGGTCCTCGTCAGAGAATGCTTCCAACTCCTCGTGGTGTTAATATGATTGTTTGGAGCTTAGACAATCGCTTTGTCCTTGCTGCTATCATGGGTAACTTGCTTGTTGCTGTTATTTAATTTAATTCTCTTAATGTTTTGGTATGTGTTGCTGACACTTCCTTGAATGGTTGATTATAATTAATCAACTGAAAATGAATCCATTGAGTATAGATTCCCCAAGTGGTTTGTGTGAGATAGTTCTAGAGAAAAGTGCATTATCATGTTAATTGTGATGTCTTCGCTTTCTAGGCTGCTTGTGCTTTGGAGTTAGAAGCACTAACACTTCATTTGGGGTGCCGTACCCGTGTCGTAACAATGTCCTATTTGCCATATCATGTTATAGTTTTTCAAAAATTGCTCGTGTCATTGTATTGTACCCGTACCCATGTCCATGCATCCTAGGTTCCAATTAGCACTTGCTCTCTGAGAAAATGGGGATTTGATGGTCACCATTGGGTCTCTTCTTCTTCTACTACCTTATTTCTCACTTTTTTATTGGTAAGTTGTACATGCACCCAATGGATCTTGAACCCATGATCTCACCCTCCATCTAGAACTTTTAAGGGGAGAACATGTCAGTTGAGCTAGAGCTCATTGGTCCCATTCCTCAAATTCTAGAGCATTCCCCATTTTATTTTTCAAACACGAGAATGTTCCTTTTGTTTGGATTGGTCATTATTGGTTTAATTGTGGACTCCTCTTGAACAACAGAGCATTCCTTGCCCTCAAATTTATTATAGTCGTTGGGGACTAGTCTCACTTTAAGTGTGCTAGGATTTAGTTTACAATGTGGCACTCTTTTCTAAAATTTCTCTAATTTTATGAACAATATCATTCAATGGCTTAGCAGGTTTATTTGCTTGATCTGTAAAGGGATGGATATGACAGTTTGAAGACTAGTAAATTATGAGTTCAGCATAATGGGTGGCATTTAGCATGCCACAGTAATGGACCTTCTATGTAGTTTCAGAAGGGTGAGTCCAGTTCATGGCTGTGCCCTGTGAGTTCAAACTTTGAGGATTAGGATCTTGGGTGATTAGTCATCTCAATTATCTGATCCTTGTGGTATTGAAGGAGTCAAATGGTGGGTGACAGATACCCGATGGTGTGGTACCATTCTTTGTTTGATTTTCTAATAATAATCGTGGGGACTGATGGGACAGTCTGAAGTAAATAGAAGCCACCATTTTCATTTAAGGTTCTTTGCTATATTCAATTGTAATTGTTGTTCTTTTTTTCCCCCATCTTGCATGCAGCTTGAATAAAGCATTACTTCATACGTTTATATATTTAATTTTTAGTCTGTTCGTGTGCACTTCTGCACGTGTAATATGAAAATCTCAAGAATTTATGTTTGAATACCTCTAATAACTAGGAGTAAGCAGCAGTATGGTCTCTTGTTTTTACTTGTTTGGTGGAGATATAAGCTGTGATTTTTAACCATAGGATTTTTTTTTTTGGTTGTTATGCAGATTGCAGAATATGTGTTTGGAATGCTGCTGATGGTAGCTTAGTACATTCTTTGACAGGTCATACTGAATCTGTAAGTGGTTTAATCTTTTGGTAATGGAATTTTTTCCCTGATTCTTATTGTTTTATCTTGCTTTCAGAAGGAAAGGAACTGATTCTGCTGTTTATTTTTTTTTTTTAACCTATCCGCAAGTCGTCAGGATGACTTATGTGTTGAGTACTCTAATCATTTTCGTGATCTCACTTTTTTTGATAGATGGAAAAAAGTGCCCCATGTGCTACTTTTTTTTGCCCTAGTTTTTAACGGTCACAGATGTTATTAAGTTCCCCTTTTGCCCAGTGCTTGTTAATGTTATAGCTTCTTGTCAACATTGGTATTTACTTGGTAATAACAATGCTTTTAGCTTTTTCTCCTGGTAAATCCTTTCAAATCCTTAAAACCAGCTTTCCCTCCCATGTTATTAGATCACTATATTGCCCCCACCCGGGGTGCCTCAGCGGTAAGGGAGAGTGCCTGGAGTAACTATAAATCCAGAAGTCTCTAGTTTGACTCCTAGCTGAGGAATTTTGCGATTTATCTGATGCCTGCTCAGTGGGGGTGTATAGGTATTCAGGGGTGGTCCCACTGGTCCATACCTTGAAGGGTTTCCTTGTCATAAAAAAAAAATGTTATTAGACAAATGCTAATAATAACAGGGTATAAAGAGGAAGTAGGACTTCTCTTAACCTTTATTGCCAGTGAGTGACTCAACTTTGTAATTTGCATATTGTTTCTGGTAACCAGTCTCTTATGCTGGTCCTTAAACTTATGCAAATGTTGTCTGCACTGTTGGGAAAAGTGTGCTTAAGCAAAGTGCCTGTAGCTCAGAGCTTATGTGCCTCTCGCTTTTAGCAACATGATTTGTCTGCCCAACATCCTGTTATTGTCTTTTTTCTCTCTTATGGAATGTCCTATTGTTGAATCAGTTCTGTGTCACGACTTTGGAAGCATTTGTCTGTCCAAGCCTTGTAGCCTGTTTGTGAGGTTACATTAAATTCACACTTGGCTTGCACATGCAAGCCTTGCTATTTGTGAAAGGATTTTTAAAACATTTTATAACTTTAATAGAACATAATTAATTGATTAAATTCTTCAACACCCATAAACTTAGGTTTTGGGGGGAAAATGGTAATTTATTATGGTACCAGGGTGTAGGTTTATGTGTTCAAATTGTATTTCATCTCCCCCAATGAAGTTCCTAGTCCACATGTTAGGTCCCATCATTGAAGGGCTCAGCATGCAGATGGCCCACGTATGAGGGGTCACATGTGAGGGGAAATGTTTAGAAAGATACACTTGTTCTCACCTATCAAAAAAGAAAAAAAAATAAAGACACCTGTTCTCTCTAAAGTTTAGAGGTACTAGCTAATTGGTATCAAAGCCAAATTACAATGACATGACTGCCTAGCCCAATGAGGGGCCACGTGCTCACATGGATGGTCAACGTATGAGAGGCCAATTTGGGTGGTATAGTTAAAATTAATTAATGATTATATTTCTGAGCATCCATTAGCATAGGCTTTGGAGGGCCTTTTGTAATCCAATAATCTTTCAAAACCAACAAGCTTCCAGTTACCTGCAGTTTTTGGTTACCACTTACCATCATCTCTTGATGGCTTATGCTGCTGCTTTTTCTTTTTAAGTACGCGTATTAAGATGGTTTCTCTGTTATTTATGAAACATACCATATGATGCAGAGATATTCTGACTACCAACTTGTCTTTTTATAGACATATGTTCTGGATGTTCATCCTTTCAACCCACGGATAGCTATGAGTGCTGGTTACGATGGAAAAACCATAGTGTGGGATGTGAGTTTCTAGTTTCTTTAATCACGTTGAAGTTTCTTATGATTTTCTATGTTTCTGAGCACTCATATTTTGTGATTTTAGATATGGGAAGGTACACCTATCCGGATATATGATACTTCACGTTTCAAGCTGGTAGATGGGAAGTTTTCACCGTAAGTGAATAATAAATGTGTACTAGAAGTATAAATTATTCATGTAATTGAAATTTCAGTTTAGTTTTGCACTTGTTAAAATCAAATTTGAAAGGTACTTTGGAATAGACTCAGAAGAGGCTATTTGGATGGCTTGTTTCCATAACTCAATTCTTTGTTTCCATAACTCATAACTCAAAAATGATAGGACCCATAGCTTAATATCCGTTTGGCTGCACGATAATTCTGTTTCCATAACTCTGTTTCCATCACTCAATTCTTTGATTTTTTAGTTGAGTTATGGAAACTGAAAACAGCTTCTCCTCCTGGGTGGTTTTTTTTTTTTTTTTTTTTCCTTTCTTCTTTCACTGGGTTCAGTCTTCTTCTCCCGGGTTTTTTTTTTTTTTTTCCTTATTTCACTGGGTTCAGTCTTCTCCTGGTTTTTTTTTTTTTTTTTTCCTTCTTTCACTGGGTTCGGTCTTCTCCTGGGTTTCTTTTTCTTTTTTCTTTTTTTTTTCTTTCTTCTTTCACTGGGTTTGGTCTTCTCCTGGGTTTTCTTTTTTTTTTCCCCTTTCTTCTTTCACTGGGTTCTGGTTTTTGGGTATTGGGGAAGAAAAAAAAAATACACTGAGTGACAAGTATGAGGCCCACAAATAGTGTGAAAAATATTGAGTAATGGTGCCAAGCGGGTGTGAAAAATTAAGTGATGAGTGATGAGTGATAAGTGATAGAAATTGAGTGATGAAATTTTTGCATCCAAACAGCCTCTAAGGTACTTTGGAATAGACTTGGAACTACGGTACTTTGGAGAATGATCTCTCATTGCCTTATTTGGGTCATTTGGAGGGAAAGGAATACACGTACGATTGAAGGTGAAGGGATAGAGAGATCGATTCATGAGTTGAAGCTTCTATTATTTCAGACCTTGTGTGATTGGGCAAATGCTTCGGCTGTTTTTTCTTTCATTTCTTTACCCGATATGCTTGATTTTTGTACTTTCATTGTACTTTGTTTTTCTTTGTCGCTTCTAGCACACTGCCTGTGCTTTTTTTCCCTTATATTTTCTTACATATTTTTTCAAATTTGAAAGGAAGTATTTTATTTTCTGTTTGTGCTTCCCTTTATGTTTTACTTTCTTGAATGTCATTAAAATTGCTCCTAACTTTTGTACTGTTATCTGACTAGACGTTTCTTAATTAATGTGGTCGAAGTCTTTACTCTGGATGTAGAGATCCCCGTTGCCATTTATGATTTTGGCATACAAATGTTGATTCTCTTCTGCTTTTGGGACTTTTTATCAGTTGGCAATTCTTTCTAATGCTTTAACACCCTACTTCCACACACCCCTTTTAGTGAAGGTTTCTGCTAAGCAAGGGTATTCGTAAGATTTCCTATAGCAGTTTCAAATTTTAAACCTGTTATTTAGGCTAACTTTCAGTACTTTTATTTGTTTAGAACAATACTGTCCATACTTTGTCTCTGTATAATGGCAGTTGTAAATGATATTCAATCTAGAAATTTTTTACTATAGTATTATGCTAGTTTAAGCAATTTTAGCATCAAATCTTCATGTTCACTTAGATGAACTTTTAACTAAGACTTGGCTGATGTCATGGCTAATTTCTGAAACCTCTGTTCTAACTGAGGTAGCAAGTGTACAGACATGGGCCTAGCTATTGGTAAATGCATATGAGATCCTGTCCTCAGAATTTTGATAATTATTGAACTATGGTGCACGTGTTTGGAAATGTGCCCTAAAGAAATTCTTAACTACCAATTAAAAGCATTCTTGCCTTTTAAGTTTGTTTTGTGAGCTCTCAAACTGTTTATATTTAAAGAGAATGGTTGCACATGGAAAGAGGCATGACAGATGATTACTTTAATTGGTAAAACAGCTATTGGCATTATAGTTAGTTTTCTTCAGGATTTACTTCTGTGGGAGCTTAGAGCATTCAGCTTGTGGCTTGCTTGTCAGAGATCATGACATAGGAAAGGTCTGATATCTAACTAATCTAGGACATTACATTTTGTGTAGAATATTGCTGCCTAGAATTTGTTATGTTATGGACTAAAGTTGTGGATATATGAATTTTGGGGTTGCAGATCAAATAATGTAAAAGGTCCCATTGTGTTGTGAAATGGTTTTTCAGTAAAATACCTATGTGGGAATGCTAGGCTGGAGTTAATGGTACTGAAAGTATGTGGGATTTGTGTGGCTATGGAGGATAAGGTGAATTGGTTTGGGGACTTACTAATAGTGGGTGTTTTAGTGTGCTTTCATTTTATGAGGCATTGAGAGGTGTTGCCTCCTTATTTTATGAGGCATCATTGGTACTCCAAGATATTTGGAAATAGTTTTTGGAATGCAGTCCCATCTTGTTAAATGTGAGCTTATGAATGCTGTCCCTTCGGGAATAGGGACTCAAAACTCAGTTTGTTCAGTCCTTATTTTTATTGGCTAATCTTTGGATGATAGTAGACCTAAGATGATTTATGATTACATTGTAGTATGATCTAATGGATTCTTAGGGTATTGATCTAGTATAGTCCATTGGTTCCCTTTTTGTGTTTCCTTTTTGATGGTCAAGAGATATAAAGAGAGAGAGCTTTCGATATCTTGGATCAATAATTCATAAAGATATACAAATTTGAAGAGAATGTGACTCATGGGATAAAAGCAAGGTGGATGAAGTGGAGAAGCATATTAGGAGTATTGTGTGATCATAGATACCTATTAAGTAAAGGGAAAATTTTATAAGATTGCTGTAAGACCAGTTATGCTATATGGTACCAAATGTTGGGCTGTTAAGAAGTAACATATTTATAAAATGAGTGTAGTTGAAATGAGATTGTTAAGATGAATAAGTGGAAATACATGGAAAGATAGGGTTCAAAATGAGGAAATCTGCTTAAAGATAGGGATAGTTCCTATTGATGAAAAGATGAGGGAGAGCTGTTTGAGGTGGTTTGGTCATGTTTAGAGGATAGCGATTAATGCACTGGTAAGAAATAAGTTGATCCAAGTTGAGGAACTAAAAAAAGGTAGAGGAGACCCAAATAACATTAGTAAAAGTTATTAAAAAGGACTTTTCAATTAAGGATGAACAGAGAATATGACTTTAGATAGAATAGAATAGAGGAAAAGAATACATGTGGCCAGCCTAACTTATCTACTTAGGACCATAGCTGACCCCAAAAATTTGGGATCAAGGCTTGTTGTATTAAAAAAAAAATGTTGCAAGAGTATATACATATGTATATATATAGTATTATTTGGTCTAAAGGAAAGCAAGACCACAATAAATGAGGTGTTGCTCTAGGAGATGTGATTGACAGAGGAATCTAGTGGAGTTGGAAGCGTAATGTAAGTGTAAGAATTCAACTGGTGAAACAGAGTATATGTATATGTATGTGTGTGTGTGTATTTTTTTACAATATTTCATTTCATGAGCTTCTTGTTGCACTTCTACCACATACTTGATACTACAAGCGAAAGAAAATGTAAAGACTACCATTAAAGCAGCCCAGTGGAGACTTGCAATATTCTCATGAATTATATCCCCTACCTTTATAGATATCAGGATAAATTGTTGCAATAGATGACTAATTCCTTTCCCTGATTGTTTTCGTGTCAAATCACTCATAATCTTTTGTGGTAGAAAGACGACATCTTCTAAATCACTAAAAAAAAAGATTCAGCAAAGAAAATAAGAAATATATTTTGGAAAGTGGTTAGTATTGATAGCTATGGCTGGTCTTAATCTTTTCTGTGATAGTATGTAACCATGTAAATCTTTTAAAATAACTTAAATTAAACTAAAGCCCTAATCCCAACTAAAGTGTAGTCAGGAAAACCAAACTAATGTATTTTTTTAACATAAGCTTTGACAAGATCTGTTTTGCATCATATCTATGGAATTCCTTGATTCAGGCCAAAGAAGCAATATCACTTGATTATTATCAAACTGATTGCAATCTTGGAAATATGTATTTTATAATTGTGTGTGATCCAATATTATGCATGGCCATAGATGGGGCAGAATGACAATAATTTTTCTTGCCAGCCCTTAGTAATTTGGTTAAGGGATTTCCTAATTGAGTTGATCTGTGCTTGCAACTCAAAAGAATTTGACCCAGAAAGAAGTTATTCGATTATTATTTCATATAGTAGGGTCCTTGATTGAAATGCATCCTGCTGTTACATTCTTCTTATGTAATAGACATTTTTATATTATATTCTACAATCCTTCTGAGATGCTAACTGTTGAAATATTTCTTTTCTAGAAATGTGTACCAATCTTAATATTGCTAGATTTGCAATTTTCTTTATTCTTGTAAATTCATTGTTGATTTTTTGTTTTAATGAAACTTTTCTCTATTTTGCCAGGGATGGGACATCAATTATACTTTCAGATGATGTTGGTCAACTGTATATATTAAACACTGGCCAAGGCGAGTCCCAAATGGATGCCAAATATGATCAGGTAGTAATGCATTTTGTTAAACACACCCCCCCCCCCCTCCTCCCACTCCAAAAAAAGGTGGGAACCCTTCTGCAAAAAAAAAAAAAAAAAAAGAAGAAGAATATAAGGTTTTTGCATCTCTTTTTGATGCTTGTTTTGTGTGCTCTTGTATAACAGTTCTTCCTTGGTGATTATCGACCCCTTATTTATGATACGCTTGGAAATGCACTTGACCAGGTTAGTTGTTTATTGGCAACTTTGGGTGTTGGTGATTTTCCATATAGCAATTTTATCTGTACTTTCAAAGTTCTATTGCTTAGGAAAAAATGAAGTGCTAAAATTGTGATACACTTCTTTAGGAAATGACTTATCATTGGTTTATGGTTGGTCAGTTGGTGTATGTTGATTTTGAACAGTATTCCTACCACAATGAACTTCTTAAATCAAATGCAAATTTTGGTTCTACATGCACACTTGAAAAAAATATTATGCGTATGTCGGTATGTGTGTGTTTGTGCATGTGAGAGAGAGAGAGAGAGAGAGAGAGAGAGAGAGCTAGGTTTATGTGACTAACAGAAAGAATTGGATAGATACTAGGCATATTGTGTCTGAGTGAGAGAGAGAAGGCCTTTTCATGGTTTGTGTTTGGAACCAGAACAACCTTTGATTATGTGGCATTCCTTTTTCTTTGGTAATCAGCCATGGATCCCCCTACTCCCACAGTTAGTTCTAAGGTAGCATCTGTTTCTAATGCTGATGCTTGTAGGATACTTCATGATAGGTAACTTTCATACTTCATTATAAATTTTGAATAGGAATATGGATGTATAAACGGGACTTAGGACTCAGGATTGACACTTTAGTGTTCGCAACATCTTTTTTCTAGATGAGTGGATTAGGAAACCTTTTATAACTTACAGATATAGAGTTTTAAACACTTAAAGAGTTTGATACATCGTGTTCTTACTATCCCTTCTTAATTCTAAAGCATGACAACATTTGATTCAGGAAACTCAGCTTCCACCATACCGACGGAATATGGAAGATCTTCTTTGTGGCTCAGGTTCACTCAACTCTAAGCGCTGAATTTAACTTTTATTTTCTCTATGGAATTCTGTGACAATATCAGTATCTCAAGTACTTGTTATGTGGTTGCTAGACATGGTGCCATACCCAGAACCCTATCAGACTGCATACCAACAAAGACGTTTAGGAGCTCTGGGTAAAGAATGGCATCCTTCTTCATTGAGACTTGCTGTTGGGCCTGATTTCAGTGTAGATCCAGACTACCAAATGCTTCCTTTGGCAGACTTGGATTTATCAATTGAACCACTGCCAGAGATTGTAGATGCCATGGATTGGGAACCAGAAAATGAAGTGCAAAGTGAAGATAATGATTCAGAATACAATGTTACCGAAGATTGTTTCCCCGGAGGGGAGCAAGGAAGTTTAAGTTCAATTTCCTCTGGTGATCCAGAGTGCAGTGCAGAAGACAGTGAGGATGAGGACTCAGTGGATGGCCTTCGTCGATCGAAGAGGAAAAAACAGAAGGCAGAAGTAAGTTTCCTTTTTTGGAAGACTGAAGTTCTAACTAACTTAAGACTTTTGTTAGCATTTGCTTGAATTAATTTCTTCCCCCCTTTTCAGGTTGAGATCATGACTTCTTCTGGGAGGCGTGTTAAAAGGAGGAATCTGGATGAGTGTGATGGCAATCCACACAGATTTAATAGAACTAGGAAATCAAGAAATGGCCGAAAAGCTTCAAAGAGGAAATCCACATCAAAATCTTTGAGACCTCAAAGGGCTGCTGCACGCAATGCACTTAATTTGTTCTCAAAAATCACAGGAACATCTACAGATGGTGAAGACGAAGATGGCTCTGAAGATAATTTGTCAGAAAGTGAATCTTCGCTACACGATTCGATCGTTGAGAGTGATAAATCTGATAGTTCTTTGCAAAACAAGCAAAGCAAATATTTAAAAGGAAAAGAAGTGTCCCTGGATGACTGTGAGGATCTTGTTGAACCTTGTGAATTACCTGAATCTCATTTCAATGATGGAAACAGGAAGAGATTGATTTTCAAATTGCCTATTCGGGATTCAAATAAGCTTGTACTTCCAAGGAGCATATCACATAAAAGCAATTACCAGGCTGATCTGGTGGGATCATCATCTAAAGCTTCTCAGGAGGCCTTTGAAGAAAATGGGAGCCATACAAGCTCTCAGGATCAAGGGCACTTTTCTGGTGATGCAAACTGCAGTACTATAGAAAGAAAAGGGAGAGGGAGATTAGACAAGGTTGAAGATCATTTAGACCTGTCTGAATTTTACAGTAATGGCCAAATTAGATGGGGAGGGGTCAAGGCTCGTACATCCAAGCGTCTGAGATTTGGTGAAGCAGTGCCATCAGATGCATATGACAGATCTCATGTATGTCAGGTTGGTCAAGGTGAAAAAGAGAATAACGTCGATGGGAACATGAAAACTCAACAGGATAGTGTTATGATATCCCCCCCTACTATAGAAATCCAAAATTTTGGGGATAATATCGACAGGATGGCAGTAATGAATGGTAAAGTTATTGGTGATAGTACCTCTGAGGAATTTAAAGGTGAGTCACCAAAATCTGTTCATGTGGTTGCTCAGGATACTACCATCTCCTCTTTGCCGTACAAAAATGGGACTGATCACCACCCTGAGCAAATTGAGAGAGGCACACCTAGCCCAACAAAGTTAAGGATAATGTCGAAAAGGATTTTAGAGGATCCTGAAAGTCCTTCCAAGCAGGAAATGAGATTTTTGGTAGAAAATCAGAACAATGGTTGGCATGAAAGCCCTTCAAACAAGGAACAGGATCCAGTTGCACCTGATGGTGAAGGAACCAGTGGAGTTAATGCAGATGATGAAGATGAATCAGACTCTCAGATTGATAAAATTTCGTTGTCCCTGGCACATGATTCACAGGAGTTGCATTTGAATTCAAACAAAAGGTATGCGGCTGTTTACAAGAGGTCAAAATCACACAGGAGTAGGGCTAATTTAGAAGTTGATAGTGGTGGTGTGGGGGAAAGCACTTCAAATGCTAGCAACAATAGTATAATTGCAGGACTGGACTCTCAAGAAGGCTTTATTAATGGGGCTCGTAGGACAAGGTCCACGAGACTGAAGGAATATACACATGATTCAGACAATGTCAGTGATGGTCTCAAGTCAGGGCCAGGAGATGAATCAGGGAATACATTTAGAAGTACCCATAATAATTCCACTCACAGCTGTCAAACCCCTACCGACAATTGGGGATCAACTGCAAGAATTACTGTTGGACTGAGGTCAACTAGAAACAGGAGGGCCAGTAATCATGTTCGTGACATAATTCCAGTAGATAGAAGGAAGTCACATCAATCAGCTAAAAAAAGATCATGGTTAATGTTGTCAACACATGAGGAGGGTTCCCGATATATTCCCCAGCAAGGGGATGAAGTTGTATATTTGAGACAGGTTAGTTGTTAAGCAATATATCACATGATTTATTGTTGCTGATATTTATCATTCTTCTTCTTGTCAACATCCCCTCCCCCCCCCCAAAATCCCCCTCCCCCTTTTCCTTTTTTTTCTTGGGGGTTGGTGACTTGGTGCTTTAGGATCAGTAGTCTCAATTATTTACCTATAAACCTCTACTTTTCAGGGGCATCAAGAGTATATTGATTATTTTAATTCAAGAGAACCAGGGCCTTGGACATACATAAAGGGCATCATAAGAGCTGTGGAATTTTGTAAAGTTGAAGACCTCAAGTATTCCTCACTTGCAGGGTCTGGGGAGAGCTGCTGTAAAATGATACTTAAATTTGTAGATCCAGATTCCAATGTGTACCAACAATCTTTTAAATTGACTCTGCCTGAAGTGATGGGCTTCCCGGACTTTCTTGTTGAAAGGACTCGGTTTGATGCTGCCATGGCCAAAAAATGGACCTTCAGGGATAAGTGCAAAGTATGGTGGAGAAATGAAGTTGAAGGTGAAGAAGATGGTAGTTGGTGGGATGGTCGGATAACGTCCTCGCAGGCCAAATCAGTAGATTTTCCTGATAGTCCATGGGAGAGGTATACTATTCAGTACAAGACTGACCCCAGAGAAAAGCATAATCATAGTCCTTGGGAACTCTTTGATACTGATACTCAATGGGAGGAACCTCACATCGATAATGAGATCAGAAATAAGCTGCTGTCTGCTTTTGCCAAGTTAGAGCAGTCAGGCAACAAAGCCCAGGTATATAGGCAGAAAACTTCCTTTCATACTGATTTGCTATGGATTTCCTTGTCTTAATTTGTTGTGAACATTTCAGGATCGTTATGGAGTTCAAAAATTGAAAATTGTTTCAGACAAGTCACATTTTACAAACAGGTATATATCGTCCATCTTTGTGGAACTCGTTCTATATGTTCCTAATTGTATGGGGTGAAAATGTGTCCTATTTAATATAGGTCTCAGTGCATGCTGTTACATACACTAGTTGTGCTATACTGGTATCTAATGAAAACCTTCATTTCTCTCTTGTTAAAGAATTTTGAAATGTAATGTTGACTAATGAAATTTTTGCAGGTTTCCTGTTGTGTTGTCTCTCGAAGTGATCCAGGCAAGATTAGAGAACAGCTACTATAGAAGTATGGAGGCATTGAAGCATGACGCCAAGGTCATGCTGTCAAATGCCGAATCTTACTTTGCAAAGAATGTGGAAATGTTAGACAAGATAAAACGCCTTTCAGAATGGTTCACACGGACATTAGCCTCTTTGTAGCTCCTCGTAGAGAGTTCTATAGAGAAGTAAAGCCTGTAATGCGGTTGAAAGTGCGAATGGGATTTCTACCCCTTCTTTTTTTTTTTTCTTTTTTTTTGTAGATATTACATTGATTTGTAAGTATTGAAAGGCTTTTTCATTTTATCTTTTAGGTCCAATTTTGGGAATTGGTTAGTCTTTTGGGAATTCTTTTTAGCGGGAGATAAATGTCAGGGCAATTAGCCAGTTGCCGTGGAATTTTTCCACCAGATCATTCATTCATGTATAGACACACTTGAGACCATCATTAATAACAACGAAGGCAAAGAAGAAATGTTAAACATTCTAGTCTGGTGCCTTTTTTCCTCTCTCTCTCTCTCTCGTCCATTTTAGTGTCTTGGTGGTGCATACTGCATACAAGTGGCCATGTTCTTCCCAAATCTTTAACTGTCATTTACCTCGCTTGATTCGAATTAGTACTTTGGTCTTCAGCCTTTGTTGGATTCAAACAATATTCATCTTCAATGCCATATACGATATTATCATTCAGAATCTCATTTTTCAATTTTCTTTCTATTATGACCGTTTTGGTCCCTGCCGTAAGTTAAAGGGCCCTGACCTCTGAGATTCCCAAGACATTACATTGAGCCAAGAGGCTCTTCGCCATAACCATTGTTAGAGCAATTCGTTCTTATGACTTTTCTTTCCTCCGAGTAAAATTTATAATAATACTTGCAATTCTTGACCCTAAGAACAATCTTAACCAACATAATATTATCATTAACAGCTTTATTTTTGCACGAGACTCCTGAACCAGAATTCGCAAGTCTGGTAAGTTTTCCACTCTACCTCCCAGTCTTTGCAACTAGAATCAAGATTCTAATGATCAGACCTGTGCTCAAGCAAGAAAATAAATGCAGCTATAATAATCAAGGCACCCAGTCTATACTGAAAATTAATTACACTTAACCAAAACCATCAGAGCAGAAATTGTGTTACGCAAACTAAGTTAAGGTTACAGTTTTTCAAGACTCACTCCCTGCTCTGACATGTTTGTGTTACCAAACTCTAAACAGTGAAAATTTGTGCAATTAGACTGCTAATGCTCTGGCTTTTCGACCACAATCCAAAAGGTCCTCAATTGTTTGTCAAGCAAATGCCAACTCCTAAAATAAATTTTACAAAATCCCTTAACATGAAGGTCCATGGATCAGTAATAAAAGCCTTCCAAATTTCATATGACATGCTATCATCACATAAAACTACTACTATTTCCATGGTAGTGAAGATCAGCATGTAACATTGCATCAAAACTTAGATTCTCAATCTCTCCACCGATGGCCACAATTTGGATTGCAGCAGACAAAAAAGAGCGTCATGCCCTCCTCCCCTCTAGCAGTTGCCTGCACATATTATAAAAACAAATAGAATAGGTGAAAAATCACTCATCATGAACTTAAAGGGATTGCCATTTTTAGAATACAGGAGCATATGATTTCCCAGCAAAAAATAAACATTGAAAACAAAACTTGGCCCTTTGCCTACAGCTTGAAATTGAAGCAGGTTTGCACAATAATACCTTCAAAGAACCCAACTTGACTTTTGATAGACGAAATGTGAGCATAATAAAGTTCAAGAGTTCAGGAAGACGGTAAATGATGATATTATTTCTTCCTTTGTCTTGCAATGGTAAGAAGGATCTTAAGCAGAGACAGGCAGCGAAGTTTTCCTTGCCACCAATCATACAAGAAAATCCCTTATAATGCATGAAACTAATGCTAGAAAAAGCTGAGTTGAGACAGTTTCAGCCAAGCAGAACTGTAGGTGATAAAAATAAAAGTATTCAAGCTTGTCTAGAGCTCAAGTGAAAGTCAGCCTATCAACAAGAAATTTATGTCCAGAGTAATTAAATAAGGCTCAGGATGTTTAGGTCAGCTCAAGCTTCAGCTAGGGCTTGAGCTCAGGCTTGACTGATTTAACAATTATGTAGCGTTTGGTTCAAAGAATTTGATATGCCTCTAGCATCTGGATTTCACGGAATATAATGCCTGGGAAACATGCTCCTGAATTTAACTATGCTTATAATTAGTTTGATTATAATCTGTAAGAGTCCTAAGAATTATTTATTCTTCTCAAAATATCCTAAGGCTTATAAAAGTTAGTGAGCTAATACTGTTGTATGAATGATACCGTTGTGGGTACTCTTCTAGAAGAATCTAGAATACTCTACAATAGGGTATTGATGAGGTGTCCTCACCAGGTGTCATTCTCAAAAATATTCCCGACTCTCTTGTAACAAACTTCCTTATCCTTATATATATGGAATTGTAAAGGGTGAGGGCTGACACAAGATTTTCAAGTCCTCTTTTGAATCTTTCTTCTTGAATAATTCTCTTCTAAATATTCCTAACAATAAACACAATATCAAATGTATTACCCATGTGGCTTCCTACAAATAAATAATAAGAAAAATAATACAAACCATGAATTAAGTCAAATATCCTAAAAGGGTAGCCTTTTCAAATGACACATAAAAGACTAAAATAATTAATTTAAATAAATTTCTCTTTCATGGCTTAATCAATCAAAATTATTAATTTTGTTAAAACACTAAAACAATTCCAAATAGGAGATATAAAAGTAAATTAACGAAAAAAATAAAAAAGAAAAGTAAGTCAACAAATCCTTCAGGTGAATGTAACCATAATATTTTTTTTTGGTAATAAAATTTGGGAAAGATTTGGGAAAGGCTGCCCAATTTTATTTATTTATTGAATAAGTAATAAAATTTTATTGAAAATGGAAAGAAAAAAAAATTACTCTATGTTCACAATGATGAACATAAAGCACCTTGGATACATACAAGCAACTCAAACAGAAAATGTAAGAGAAACTTTGAAATAAAAAAATTGAAGTCCAATTAGTGAAACCCCGTGTCAGATTTATAACTAATGATTATAAGATTGGCTCATCTAAAGGAATAATCAATTGATTTATAACTATTGATTATGACACATGTAGAAATCCCATGTTAATTCTAACATTTAGCACAATCCAACGTTACAAAAGTTGGATTGGAATGCTGAAACAACCAAAAATAAAGACAGAACATAAAAGCCCACATCATGTGAAGTATCTAGTTAAAAGAAGCACCATAACAAGAATAGAAAGGAATGTGAAACTAAATAGAGGTGATGATGACATCCCATGCTAAAAGCATAGCTCTTTCAGTTTTGTTAGCCTCCAGTATTACACAATGGCAGAACAAGCTGATCATCTATATCTAACAGGTATCATTAAGTAAAGATTGTTTGTTCAAAGTACTTATCAAAAAAAAAAAAAAACATTGTTTGTTCAAAGTAGGCACTCCAAATGTTTTTCTAAACCACTTAAATAGTCAACCCCTTTGCTTTAATAGGCTTTAGTGTTGCACCAAAAAAAAAGTGTGAAAAACTGAGCCCTCATGGTCTATGATCTAGAGATAAAATATAAATCAGCATTTACATTGTGATTCCTTGATAATTTAGGCGCATCCCTCAACTACTACAACTTTTAAACTCAGAACCAGTATATGTATTATGTTTACGAATACTCTCCTCCATTTAGAACTTTCAATATCAATGAGAGAAAATTAATACCAAATTATAAGGTTCCAGGAACTTGGGCCATGATTCCCCACAACATTATTGTAATCTTGACAAAGATGCTCCATCAAATACCTATGCTTCAAGTAACCATGTTTCCCTCCTATTATTTTATTTTTTATTGCTTTATTTGGTTTTGAAAGTTAAATTTTATATGGGAAGTTCAAAGATTACAACTACACTCTAAGGAGTCAACAATTACATTTTATCTTGAGAATGAGGCCCCATATGACGTCACAGTTCTTTTTATTAACTCTTTAGTTCCTACCTCTTCAAACCCTCCTCTCCAATAAAAAAAAATTATTAAAAAAAATCACATTTAAATTAACTAATTCATTTAATTATCACAGACCACTTATCCAAAAAAAAAAAGCAGCAGTAAGCAATTCTTTTTTTTTTTTTTTTTTACTACCAGCAATATCCAAAAAAATTTAAATCAAACAGGAACTCAACCTGGAAGAAGACAGCTTCTCCATGGTTGCATTGAGTACAACGAACAGATTTAGTGCGAGGAAGAGTTGGATCTGCAGTGACATCTTGTAAAACCTGAGTGCGCTCTCCAACAGAGTGATGTATCTCATTTCTATAGACACAGTTGTTATCAGCAACCTCCTGCACAATGATGGAAAATAATAAGCACATAAAGGACAGAGAAAAAAAAATTCTAAAAAAGAAAAAGAAAGTATCAGTCTATGCAAAGCTGAACCCCGCTCTTGCAAAAAGACTTCATTGCCAATTAACCAAAGCATATAATTTTTAAAAAGGAAACGCAACCATGTGATAATTTCTTTATTCAACTATTGTGTTTACACCACAGTAAATATCTAAAATTAGTCACCAATGAGTTATAGCTCAGCTAGCACTTCCTTCTCCCATAATAATGGGATGGAGAGTGAGGTTGTAGGTTCAAGACCCACTGGTGTGTAACTTACCAACTAAAAAAAAAATAGTCAAGTGGTTGAGTACAAAATGACAGTGAGACTAAGAACTTAAGAGTCCAGAGCATGGCCAAAAGTGTCTATATATAACAAAATAATAGATACAAATTTGGGGTTTTTTTTTGTAATAAAAACTTTATTGAAGCAAAAAATATCCAAATACACCGGGGGTGTACTGTGGGAGCAGTACAATCAATCAATCTCAAATTACAATGCTCAAACATATCAATCAATAAGAGTAAAACTTGGAAATTCAGGTTCAATTAATTCATAAACTAGGAAATTATAAAGCATTTTTAGAATTTATTTTAAGACAATATGCAGACTAGGGTTTCGAAACAGAATGAATTCTCTTTGGGCTTTAGCTTATATGTACCCATATATAAATACGTAACATAAATTCTTATAATATAGCAATCAAAGTTACTAGCTGGATTAAGAATCTAATTTTATAAAATATAGCAAGAATCACATTAGGGTTTTTACACCTAATCACCAAAAATAAAAGGAAAAAAAAAAAATATATATATATATATATATATATGTGTGTATACCAACCTCCTTTAAGCTATAAAAGGAAATGTCAGTAACCCCCAAAATTTTTTGCTCTTGAGAATTGAAGTATATAAAAAAAAACAAACAAAATTTAGATACAGCAGCTTAGATGATACTATTCCTTAGATTTCCCTCTTAAGATTCAACCATGTGACTACTTATATAAAAAAATATACTTCCATCCCATAAGGAAGAATCAACGTGACAGAATCTTAGCCACATGGCCGAATTTTAAGAAGAAACCTAAGTAACAGCACCGAAGTATTGTACTTGTCCGTAAAAAAAATTATGAAAGCTTAACTGAATAACTCAAGGGTAAAATAGATACTTGCATTTGTCATGTATGTTTTGGGTATAGGACTGTCATTTTTGTAAAAACTTTTTTTTTATAGGTAAAAATAAATAAATAAAATAAAACCTTTGGGGGCTAGCTATTCTAATTTTCCCTCAAAAAAATAAATGCAGAGAAGTAAAATTAGGGTTTTTCTTTTTAATGGGTTTAGCACTGAATCAAGAAATTTATATATTAAAAAAAAAAACGCAGTGTATAAGAACAAATAAATGAAATAGAAACCCTAACCATAATTTAAAAATAATAATGAGAGAGAGAGAGAGAGAGAGAGAAAGGACCTGGTGATCGCAATTGCGGCAAGCGTAGAGAAGGATTTTCTGATCCTTATCTTCCTTGGGGTACAGAATGTTGTTACTGAAATTTTTTTTAAAAAAAAAAAAAAAAAAAAAAAAAAAAAAAAAAAAACACACACACAAAGAAAAATTAAAATTTTCACAATGAAACTAATATACAGTTTTTTTTTTTTTTTTTAATTTTAATTTTGGGTAAAATAAAAGCATGAGGAATAGATGGTGTTAATAAATGTGGATGCATGTATGTAATGTATGATGATGATGATGATGATGAGGGTGAGTGTGATACTGACCATTCGCGGCAAAATTTCATGGTACTCATCTTGGAAGCTAAAAGGAGAGATAGATGAGGTGACGGAGCAGGGCAGTGTGTTTTCAGAGTTTTCTTTGGCTTTGGCGGGCTCTCTCTCTTTCTCTGCTGCTGCTTTCTTTCGAATCGACCTTTCTAGTTTCTGCTAGTGGCTCTTTGGGGCACACTGAAATTATAGTCATTTTAAAAGGGCAAAAACGGGTGATCAACCCCTTTTTTTTTTAATTTTTTCAATTCAAAAATCAGGTTTTTCTTCTTAAAAAAAATCGACTTTTGAAAACATGAGTTCATCTTAATTGATTAAATTGTAAGTAAAATCATGTTTCATGATTTTAAAAACACGATTAAAAAAATAGAGACTAAATTATTAAATAGTTTTAAAATATTGAAAATTTAAATAATATTTGTGGGGCCCGGCCCAAAAATAATGGACTATTCCAAATTCAGGCCCGACCGAGGAGCGTCCTGTCCGAAGAGAAGCCACATATGAAGCATTACTCAATCCCAATAACGGCAAGGAAACCTGTCCGAGGAGTAACTCCTCCTCGGACATCACGAAACCCAAACGAGGAACTCTCCCCAGCCAATTCAGTTCATCCTCCCAACATATAAAATGAATAAAATCCAAAATATCTCACGGAAAGCTACCACCACATTAATTGCGCCCCAACCACCCTCTTGGCCGCATTAATGAGGAAAAGACTCCTGAACAGTACCACCTTGGCCTCTGCAACTCACAAAGGGAGTGATGAGGGCGGTTGATGGGACAGGTGCTCAAGTAGATGCTTAAATGATCAACAAGTGTAAGGTTAAGATGAGAGGAGAAGAACTATCTAATGTAGTGGAGTCCCTCAAAGAAGGGGACGGAAAAACTGTATTAGGAATTGAAGAAATAGAATCATACGTGAGAGATCCATTCTTGTGTTTTTATCTACTGCAACGATATTGTCCATGTATCAGACCGAATAGGCTCACTGAGGCTAAGTTCTTTGACCCATCCTCTACAAATATTTATCGTGGGTTGCGCTTTGGGCCAAGGCCTGATTAATAGAATTTGGGCCAGGAAAATCGTGCAACTACAATATTATTTTGCAATTTTTCCTCATTCATCTATCTCCTCTTCTTCTCAATTATTATTTTTTTTTTTCAAGAAAACATATTCAACTAATTTGGCGTCCACTAATCCAAGGACAAAAAGACATGCTAAGGTCAACTCACGACCAACAGATCACGTAATTCCAACTAAGACAATTTCACCATATTTTCAATCACTTTAATGCCCTACTTAGTTACAAACTCGCATTATTAAGCTCAATCATCTTCATTTTAAGTTTTTAACGGTTGCCCTTAGAGCATTTGTTAATGAACAATCTTAAGAAACTTTTAATACTACTTTCATTCTACCTTTTCAATCAAAAAAAAAAAAAATACTGCTCTCATGTTTTTTATTTAGAAGATAAAAAGTAGTCAATTTTTTTTTTTTTTTCCTTTTTTCATTAAAAATTATAATAATACTTCTTAAACCAATACACTTAAGGCATTCATTAAATTTTCCCTTGCTTAAGAAAAGAAATTCTGAAATTGAGAATCATTTTTTCCTCTAAGCTTTACCCCACACAATACTAAGGCCGGAGTTGGATGTTAGTTTTTTAAGTGTCTAAACTATCTTCGAAGTATAGTAATCCTAGCCTTACTATTAGATAAAGACTCAAAACATAGGAATATAATTTCTTATCCTTACACTACACATTTAAATTGAAGCTTTTACCATGGGTTCATTTACATAATTACAATTTCACATTACTTGAATTGATGAGTGTTGAGGGCCATTTGTGAGAATCTAGGTGGAAAGAAAGAAAGCCCAATAACAAGGGAAACAAAGAATTGAAAGCAGACAGCAAAACCATTAGGCCCAAGCGGCAGGAATAATGGATCACTGGCTCAAGAAATAAATGAATGGGTCTTGAAGAGGCAAGTGGGCTCAAAGAAGCCCAGAAAGAAAGAAATAGCATCTCATGGGCAGTGTATGAGGTAGAAAAGCGAGAAATGACCGTCGCAGGCCCAAGGTAATATAAACTAAGAAAGTAAGGGGTTTATGGTAGGCCCATAAATCCCAAGGATGAGAATAAGGTTATTGGGCCAGGGAAGCCCAATAAAGTTAATAAAAAGCCCATGGGAACGTAAAATTAGCAAAAGGGCCGAGGAAACCCAAAGAAAGCAAAACGGGCCGAGGATGCCCAAAAGAAAGCCAAAAGGGACATAGGAGCCCATAAATAAAAGCAAAACAGTGGTCATGCCAAGCCACTAAGAGAAGGAATAAACGGCTAGCCTAAAAGAGGCCCAGCAGGATTAAGTTATTACGACAGGAATAACAGTACGACATTGCAAGAAATAAAGGAAACCAAGGAGTGGTCTAAAGAAATGTAAGACCCATCATCAAATAAAACCCAGCTTTTGAATGGAGCGGGAAAACAAAGAACAGCCCACATAAGAGGTCAAAAAAAAACACGGACGGCAAGCCTCCAGGCCATGGCAGACGAATGGGCAGTAGGCAAGTTTTGGACACATATGGAATGAAGGCAAGCGCAAGGCCCAAGTACCACCAGCCTGTACCCAGCCAATACAGAGCATGGTGAGGTCGAGGGATCAGAGGGCATGGTTTGGTGGTGGGGTACCACCAGCCTGTACCCAGCCAATACAGAGCATGGTGAGGTCGAGGGATCAGAGGGCATGGTTTAGTGGTGGGGAGAGGGAAAAAATCTATTTTTATGGTTCCGTTTCAGGCTCTTTCTGGGAGGTGTCCTGCTGGGATGACTTACTACCCAAAAGAGATAAGCTGAGTTGGAACCATTAGGTGCATGCCACGGGAGATAGGGAGAGAGAAATAACCCAAACCATAGCAAGAAAGGGTGCCACAACAAACTAGCAAACAAAATACTCTTCCTTGTCTGGCGATGGGAGGGCGACACACAAACGGAACAGTGATGGTCAGCCAGTACACCCAGACCAGACAAAGGAAGTTAAGGGTCAAAACAGTAAAATCGGGTCACAGCAAGCACTATAAAAGGAGGGTCTTGTCGTGAACAAAGGAAGGAGGAACGACGAAACTTTGAAAAGGAAGTAGAAAACTTAAAAGAAATAGCGAAGAAAACGAAGTGAGAAGAAAGAAAGAAATAGTAAGAATTAGAAAGGTAGGCATGCACCGGTAGATTAGTCCCTTCTCTCCCTCATGAAATCCGGCCCTCTGTAAAAAAAACTCGAAAGCACCTACGCAGAAAACCACTCAGGCCCGTTTCCCTCAGGGTTGTTAACCTCTACGGCAGGACTCTTTCCTGAGAGATTGACTGCTTTGAGGAGGGACGTTCTCCCCTTTGTGGTTCTGCTCCCATGGATTGAATTTCCGGTCGATTTCCTCCAGTATTCCGATTAACCCATGTTTATAAACATTTGATGTTCTCTGTTATTCCTTTTCTTTCTCTTTCGTAAAAAGAAAGCAAATAGTATTGTTATTGTAATTGATGTTACGGGCTATTTGGTCAATTCCCCATTAAAGTGGCTAGATATTTCCTGTTTATTTTACTATTATTATGTCTGCCTGTCACAATTTGTCTGAAACAGTTTCGCCTGCCGTGAACACGTCCCTGACAGATTTGGCCTAGTTTGCATACAAGCCGGACCAACTTAAGCTGAAGTTGAGCCGATCTCGACTCTCTTATCCAAAAAACTTGGGCTTAGTACAGCAGGAGGCAGCCCAACACCACTAGCACAGCCTACCCCCTTACAATGAGTCAAACATGTCCAACTAGAATCTTGGCTTTCTTTTATCCTTTATCCTTTTTTGGTTAATTCATAATTAGTAATCACTTTGAAACTTTTACCTTCGACTCGTTAACATAATTACAATTTTGTTTTACTCCAATTGATGAATATCATCAGAAACGAACGCCATAAGTTAAAACTCTCAAAAAAAAAAAAAAAAAAGTGTCCAACTACAAGCTTCTTTTATCTTTTTACCTTTTGAGATGAATTCTTATCACTCTAAAGCTTTTATCGTAGGCTCATTTGGATAATTACAATTTGAACTTACTCAATGTGATCAATCAAAATCCTAACTTTCTATTATCTTTTTACTTTTTTGGGTTAATCCATAATCACTTTGACATGGGATAAGTAGATTGCCAAGAGCGAAAGTGAAATTCAAGAATTCTTACTTCAAAAAGAAAAGGGGGGCTTAAGTCGGAAATCTAAAAATTAAATTGAAAAATTTTCACTTTAAACCACATAATTTAAGGGTAGTCTAAATTAAACCCTATAGTTTCAATAGTAACAAATTAAACATGGGAGTTTTAAAAGGTAAGAAATTAGACCCTAGAGTCAAAAAGTAATCTTAACACCATTACTTAAACCTTTACTATAAAAGGTAAGGATAAATTGTTATGATCAATGAGAATGACAGCATGAATGGTGACCTTGTCAGAGGCTTCTCTCAGCGGAGAAGGTCGTCACGAAGCCATAAATAACCCTTGGAGGTGGCATGGTCGTGGCCTATTGCAGCAAAACCACGGATTGCTTGATCTTGGTCAGCTAATAATCTGGCCTTTGAATATTACTGTAGTTATGGTGAAGGTGTCTATGAATTCTCAATAAAACTATGAAGAGAGATTCTTTTCTTGCTTTCTATCTCTGCTTTTAGAGTGTTTCCCTGAAATCTTTATTTTTCGTCCAAACTGCAACCCCAGTACCCCAACTCCACCTCCACCTCCACCTCCATTCCAGATCTAACCCAATAGGATTCGCCAAAATGGGGCTTGAATATGCAGTTCACTAATCCAAGAAAGCAAAAAGCTCACAGTTCACAATGTACAAGTTTGAGTGGTAATAACTAATAACATCCTTCGTGGTTCAAATCAGCCCCCTCTCCTACTGTCTACAATAATAATAAAACCACCGCGCACCAAGTGCAGTAGTCACTCCACAAGTATAAATACTTGTGGGGAGGGAGCAAGGACCGGCGTTCAAGTCTCCAGGAGGGAGACTCACACACATATACAATTAAATTAAACTAGAGTAAAAATTCTATCTTGTATAAAAAAAAAATACTAATAATAATAATAAATAAATAAAACAAAAGACCCTTGGATTGGAATTAATTACATCCCTAATTCCATATTCCTAATATCTTTTCTTTTGTACTGAAAATTTTCAGTGAGGATGCCAAGGGTCTTTGGCAACCTTTTCTTTTCACTGCTCAGCCTGACTTGGATTCAATAAAAAAAATGATTTAAAGCTTAGACTGCACACCATTTTAGATGAAGATCCAGAATCATAGACCATAAGAAGCTGACAAGGCCAGATATATGCAAGCACTGAAGAAGGTTCTAATGCTCTCTGCAGAGGGTGATATGGTTCAGATGCAAAAGTAGCGAAATTTATCCAGCTAAGACTAAATGCAGTTTTCATTTCCAGTAACTACCAAATTTATTACTTCAAAGCCATGATAGCCAGTCATGGTCCTCAAAACTAGCAACAGTAAACTCAAACTATAGAAAAATCTGATGCTTTACTTGCACCAATAGACTAATCTTGTTTGACAAACTTAAAGGAGAACTGAAAAGGTCAAGAACAAACTGCAATATGAAAAGGCAAACAAGGCAAAATCTTAAGTATTTTATCATACAATAACAGAAAAAAGAAAACATCTACTAAGCTTATTTTACAAGGCACAGCTTGCAACATGCATAAAACCTTCACAAAGTTCCATAGGTGCTGATGAGAATATATTTGGAGCCCGTAGAGGTTAACAACACACAAGAAAAATAGTAAAGCAAATACTACTCCATGCCACTGATCCTTACTGTTCAACTACCTCCTTTAGCGCCTTCGGCTGTGCCTCCTGCTCTTCCTGCGGCTGCTCCTATCATCAGAATCAGACTCTGAAGCCGAGTCCGAATCAGAAGACTCAGACGAAGTACTGTACCTCTTACTACGCCTCCCCCTCTTCTGCTTCTTTTTCTTCCTTCGCCGCCTCCTCTCCTCCTCTGAATCAGATGATGAACTATAATCCGAACTACTCTCTGAAGAATAACCAGATCCGGTAACTGACGATGCTCCACTATCAGTCTCAAAAACTGAAGCCTCGCTGTCACTACCAGAATCAGAATCTGCCCGTTGCTTCCTTTTGCTTTTCTTATAACTCTTTTCAGGCTTCTCCTCCTCCTTAACATCAGGATTATCTAAATCATAAGAGATTGACACCTTCATCCTCAACTTGGGGTTCTTAAGTTGCTGGGTCCGAGAGGGTCGTGAGATGTAAACACGTTCATTTTTGCATTCGTATGTCCAATGACCACTCTGGAAACACTTCTGGCATTGTGAAGCCACACCACTCGTGGTAGTCATAGTAGCCTTAAGGTCTTTCCTTTCACCCAATCTCACAGCCTTTTCAGTACTGTTCAAATACATCTGCCTCTTTGCCTCCCTTTTCTCCTGCCATCTGCTAGGCCCTTCTTCCTTCTGCCCATAAGCATTGACATTTCGTGCTGCAGCTGCTGCAGCCCGTTCAGCCTGAGCACGACTAAGACCTTTCGCAGCACTCAAGGTTGCAGCCTTGATTCTTTCAGCTGCAACCTGAGCTTTATCTTCTTTCTTACTCGACATTTTCTAAATCAGAATACCTAGAATTTTTAATCTCTCAAAGAAATACTCCAACCCTCCTTCACCCTGCATTCAGAAATTATTTGAGTCATTTTCATTGGTTGATTCTTTACAATTTCTTTGTATGTGACCCAAAATTCAGTAAAACTAAAAGTCCTTTGATTCAACAAATTTAATGCAAAGAAAAATCAGAGAAACTTATACAAGTCTTTAAGGCTTCGTTTGGGAGGAGGAAATGGAATAGAATGGAAAGGAATGAAAAGAATCATTTTAGAATATTCTTCTCTTCCCTTGTTTGGGAGTTTAAGTAGGAGTGAATGGAATGAGTAAGAAGAAACACTCATTCCTCTTTATTCCCTTAAAACTTCAAATTTTCATTCCCTCAAAATTAGGAGGAATGGGAGGGAACGAAATTAAATTTAATGATTTTTTTACTAAAACTCTCAAAATACCCCTGTATATTCAACTTTTTATTTTAAAATAGAGGTCTAATAGTAATATTGTCATAAAATTATTCCATTCCATTCCCTCCATGTTGCTCCCAAACAAGATTACTTACATTCCATTCATTTTCATTCATTTCCATTCCTTTATTTTAAAACATCCAATCAAGATTACTTAATTCCATTCTTTTCCATTCCTTTCCCTTATTTAAATACATTCCATTTCTTTCCATTCCCTTATTATTATTGCATTCCATTCCATTCCCTTCCCTTATGAACTTCCAAACGGAACCTAAAAGTTCCATCAAAGACCTCCAGAATTTATAACTAAAACACCCATATCTTTTTCTTCCCCTTTATAATTATACACACACCCTATAGGTTTTGAACCAAAACACCATATCTTTACAAAATATTAGAGACACCCAATCAACAACCAGAAAAACATCACAAGCTTTCCAAAACCAAAGAGAAACAGAAAATTATATATACTTCAGTATACCTAATTCAATTAAATTACCTCTAACAATAACAAAAACAAAGCCTTAATCTCAAAATTTTAGGGTCAGCTAAAGGTTTTGAATAGACTAGTTAAGGTTGGCCACATGTAAAATTTTCTATTTTCTATCCAAAGTCATCCTCTCTGTTATCTCCTTAATAGAAAACTACTTTTTATTACTTCTACTAATGATATTTTAGTAGAAGTAATGATAATAATGATATTTTAAAATTATTGATGATGTTGTAGAAATTGTGTAATTCATGTGATTAAAACTTTGTTTTTTAATGAAAAAAAAAATACTAATGTCAGGTTTTATTTGACAATTTTGAATATAAGCTGTTTGTTGAACTATGGATAAGTAGATCAACCCAACCCAACTCGACACCTTGCGTTAGTTTTTCATGGGTTGGTGAGTTAGTTTTAAAAAAAATTTCTTGACTTCAAGCTTGTTTATAAACACAAGGACAGACGCAAAGCTAGTAATTGTTTCAGTTTACCTAGATGAACCAAAATGAGAGATGAAAAATGATAAAGCATATCAAATCCACAAGTCACGAGCTAGTAACCTTGAAACTTGGACAAAATACAGTCAACGGAAAATTTGTGTTCTTGGTCTTGCTTAATTTCTAACTACCAAAAATAAATTTTCAAGGCAAAAATAGTTTTTTTTTTTTCCTTTTTAATTCAAATGACTAAGTTATTAAGTCCTATTAGAGTGCAAAATTACTTTCTTCAAAATTCAAGGTTTTCCTTTTGATATGAGAGTAATTACAGGGTCCTAAATAGCTGCAAGACAAAGAAACAAGGTGTTCCTTTATAAATCAACCATTTTACTTTTTAATTGTAACCAAAATTAAGAAATTTTTTTGAAATATAATATTTCTTTAGATTTCATATTGATTTCTCTTTTCCCATATTACTCAACAGTAGAATACATATTTTTAACCAAAAAATACCAACCCATCCTCTGAAGAACCACAATCAGATTCGTTTAGGGGTTAAACCCTAACACTTAGAAATCTAATCAAAACCCCATCAAGATACCAAAATACAGAAAAACAAAAACCCATACCAAATCAAGTTATTAAAGTCCAAAAAAGCAATCCAAACCCATCAATAATTTGAAATCCAAATTGGAAAAAAAAAATGCAAATCACGAAAAAAAACAAACCTTGGGATGGCGGCGACACCACGCTCACGGGGTTTCCAAGCTCCAGCGACGAATCCGGTGACTTGTGTGTGGATGTGCGTGGTGGGGGTGGAGGTCTAGGCAAGAGGAAACAGAGCGAGGAGATTTCTTGATTAGGTCTGAATTCTGATACGTGTTTGTGGATTTGGGATTTAAGTGTTACTATTGTGTGTGTGGTAAAGTGTATTCAGGTTTTACTGAAATAATGATATGGAGTGTTTTCGTTGGACGGCGTAAAACCAGCGTTTTACTTAGGATTAAAACTCAATAATGCACCATCCTTGAATTGGTAATTCTATAAATATAAATATTCATGAGATATTCAAGTCTTTATGAGAAAATTTTACATATATATACACTTAGATTAGACTAGAGTAAAAATTCTATCTTATATCAAAAAAAAAAAAAAACTCAATAAAATACCTATCAAAAAAATAAATAAATAAAAACTCAATAAAATAAAATAAAAACTAATTGCCCTATGGCTCTCACTTAAAAATTAACAATTAAAAAATAAGCTAAAATCTAAAATTAATCATCTAAGTTTCAACTTGTCCTAATAAAATACATTGTCTATCGATCTTACAATATAAATTTTTTAATTAAATGCCAAAAATTTAATAAATAAAAATTATTTTTAAAATATATACTCTTTTCGAATGTTCAACATTCTATTAATATATTTTAGTAAAGATTAAATTTTATAAGGAAATGGTGTAAAACCCCAAATTTTACACCCTCCAATCTCATCATATCACATCATCATATAACATATTAAAGAATAAGCATAACCACATCCAATTAATTCTAATAACCATATGAAAGTCTAACCCAATTAGGAGTTTATTGAGATGTTATTAGATATGGTACAATGTATTGAATTTTAAGTAGAAAGTTGATGTTACAATTTCTTATTAGATTGTGTAAGACATGGGTTTTACACTTCATTCTTACCAAATTTAAACTCATTTTAGTATGCTTGTGGTAGTTTAAGAGTGTAAAAATTTTCAATCTCCCAACAATTTTATTCTTCCATTTTCTCTGATCAAAATTAAAATTAGAAATAATAGTTTTTGAAATAAATTCACTACTTAAATCTATTGTTCAAAAACTGAAGTCCAGTATTGCTAAGAGAGACAATGACCATCTAAAATATATTATTTATTCTGATATTGATTGTTTCAATATTTTTAGAATTAAAAATTTTAAAATATATTTTTATAAATATATGAAAATAGTCCAATTAATGTATTAAATTATATATAAAAAAATATTAGATTCTCTTTTCTAATTAATGTATCTCTTATAAAATATTAAGTAATAATTGGTTGTGTTCACGATGTTGTTTAGTGTGGTTTTGGGTCATATTTAGCATCACATCGTGCAGTGTGGTTTGCCCAAAACCCTTACTGCACCTCACCTTAATAGATCAATCACCATGCAGTGCGATGCAATTTGGTTGATTTCATATATATTAAAAACATATATAAAATGAGATGGGTTCAAGTTACACTTGGTGTAACTTTTATAAAGTTACACCTTTTTTGTACCGTAGATTTCTAATAGATCAAACGGTCAGAAAAATAGCATTAAATGATTATTTCTTTCCACCTTATTTACCTAATTAATAATAGTTTTCTCTATCCTCATTTATTACTTTCCATAGATCTCATTGGATTTTGTTTAATGGTGTCCCATTCTTCCTAAAATTTTTGTTGTTAGACAACATTTTTTCTTCTTTGTTAGACTTGTTTTGTGTTTCAAATGGTTTTGGGGTTTCAGTTTTCCTAATTTCCTAATTCACATACTCTCTTAAAAAAAAATGATAGAAAACTTTACGGGTAGAGGTGACAGCCACAGAGACAAAGCAAAGCCTCATACAAAACTTAACTCAAATCACGTACAATATTTGCTCCACCCAAAACACCGGTAGTGACACAAGCAATTGTGGCAGAATTTGTCTCATCTACAGCAATTCGAGAGCAAATGTGACCAAAAAATTTCTTTTTGAAGGGTCTAATCAGCATGGGAGCATGAGAGACACCGAAACTTTTTCTTGCAATCTCGGCACGGATGTTTGGTAATCCCACTAGGATGTCCAAATTATGTTTAGTTTTCTTTGAGAATCCAATTAAAAGTGGTTTATGGGACTGGTCACAGAGAACCTCTGTCATGGGTATCCTTAATGTGACCCTAGATAGTTTTAGTGATGGAGGAAAGTTTGTCTCTGTGGAGGTTGCAGTTATTCAGGCCCGCTTGATGATTTCTGAAGGGGCTGATATGATCAATATTGGTGCTCAATCTACACGGCCAATGGCCTCTAGGATATCCGCTGAAGAAGAATTAGATAGACTAATGCCTGTTTTAGAAGCTGTTGCAGTATATTGTACGAGCCGGTGTTTTGGGTGGAGCAAATATTGTACAAGTAAACTTCATAAAAAAATCATTTTGTTTTATCTTTTCTTCCTCTACCCAGATTACGGTGAAAGAAAGCACGGAATTTTGTTTTTTATTGGGTAAGCAAGAGAGAGAAAATAGGTGAGACCGTGAGAGAGAAGAAGAGAATTTCATTTTATATTGGGTAAGAAAGAGAGAGAAAAAAAATGATAGAATTAATTTGTCATAAATAAGGAAGAGAAACAAAATAATCATTTAATGCTATTTTTCCAACCATTGGATCTATTAGAAATCTACGGTATAAAAAAGGTGTAACTCCATAAGAATTACACCAGGTGTAACTTGAACCCATCTCATATAAAATATATGTTAGATATATGCTTAATGAGATGGGTTCAAGTTACACCTGGTGTAACTCTTTAGAGTTACACTTTTTTTAAACCATTAGATTTAAGTAGATCCAACGGTCAAAAAAGAAACTCATTAATGCTAATATTCTGATTAGGATCTCATTAATTATCTCTTATTTATTGCATTCCATACCTATCTCTAAACTTTAAAAAAAAAAAAAAAAAAAAAAAAAAAAAAAAAAAAAAAACTTGGTACTGTTGTGGAATCTAGAATGCAAACCAAGAAACACAACATTTTGGAGTACGTGAAGCTTCAAATTGTGAGTAACTACTGGTTACATTCCAAGTCTCTACCATAAACCAGAAAAATATATGTCATTAAGAAAGCAAAGCATATATCATCAAACCATATAATCTAATCTCTAAGTTCTTGGCAACTTCATAATATTAGTTCCGAAAGAAAACAATATTCATATTAATTCTTCAACCAACATACTTGAAATCTATGTATTTCATCTAGTGAGAAAAAAAAAGAAAAAAAGATTGTATAATTATAAAAAATTATATATGCATAATGAGTGACATATATAGGACATGTTTTTTGCGTTTGTGGCAAGTTTAGGGTTAGGATAATTTGTGAATTTTATTTTTTGGTTTAACTCTTTATAAGCAAGTATAAAAATATAAAAATAAAAGAAGAAGAAGAAGAAGACGGTTTTAATTGATTAAGCTATTTGATATAGTTTGTTTTACCGAATTTGTTAAAAACTTCCCAAATTGAAGACTACTCCTTATAATTTTTTTTTTGTCAGCATTCAGCAGTAATTTCAATCACCAAGTAATCTTAGATTCATGGTAGAACTGTTGTAGTCGAACCATGTGTGTGGTTCCCAACTTTTAAAGGATTGTATAATGAATTATTGCAGCACCAAGGTGGCCTTTTTTCTGCATCTTGCATATGCCAATGGACTATTAGCATACTTATTATTTTGGTATTTCATATATATATATATACCAAGGTGGCCTTTTTTCTGCATCTTGCATATGCCAATGGACTATTAGCATACTTATTATTTTGGTATTTCATATATATATATATATATATATATTATTTTGGACTTTTTTTTTTTGAGAAACGGTGGAAAAAAATTTATAGAAAAACATATACTTTTTTGTGTTTTTTTAAGTTTAGAGATATGTATGGAATGCAATAAATAAGGGATAATTAATGAGATCCTAATCAGAATATTAGTATTAATGAGTGTCTTTTTTAACGTTTAGATCTACATAAATCCAATGGTTTAAAAAATGTGTAATTTTAAAGAGTTACACCAGGTGTAACTTGAACCCATCTCATGCTTAATATACTAAATATAAATTATATATTAAATATAAAATCTAACTTATATATTAACAGGTGTGGTGCAGATTTTGTGGTTTTCTAAAAACAGAAGCACAAATTGCACTGCATTGGTTTTTGCACCTCTACCGCAATTAGCAGTGCGGCAACCATATTTTGTGATAGGCTTAGGTGTGGTTAGAGCATGTTTTTGTACAGCTTTAATAATAATACATTTTACATTTGTGCTTGACCCCAAAATGTTTTTAGTTGGTCCTAGACTATGTCCTATTTTTTAAGGACCATGAATTTGAGCAAAGTTTGAAAATAATCTAGTCAAAGCTGAATTGTGGTATTTAATAGAAATAGCACCATTTAGAATTTACACTATTTTTAGACTTTTTATTTTATATTTAAAATATTCTAGGCATATGAAAAATCTTCATAGCAATATGGCCATATTTTGAATAAAATGCATTTAACATGTCAATATCATAGTTAATGTTTCATGATTTTGACATGATCATAGTGGTATTTAAGAAAAAAAAACCAACTCAATCAAGGCTAAAGTTGTTTAAAGAAAAAATACCTATATCAAATTGATGGCTTTGCAAAGAAGTGTTGATCAAGTACCACTATTGAGATATTGGAAGAAACTAATAATGTTTATTAAAAATCTCATTTTAGATTGTAATTAGGGGTGAGCAAAAACCCGTCCGATCCGACCTGACGCAAAGGGTCTTGGGTGGGTTATATGAATGCTCGAGTCGGGTCCATGCCAAAAATTCAAGTGAAAATTGCCCTATGAGAGATGCTTTCCCAAAAAAAACCTTTGATCTATGCACCAGGAGTTTCTTCATCAACTCACACAAGTAGGTGATCTATTTCCCACAGGTTTTAATCTCCCTAGACAGCAATCATTTCTTGTGGGCTTTAATCACCCTAAACAGCAACCACCACATCTCCCTAAACAGCAACTATAACTGGTTCAGTCTTCATCAACTCGCACAAGCAGGTGCTTTATTTCCTGCGGGTTTTAATCTCCCTAAACAGCAACCATAAACAGCAAAAACAACAAGTACAGAATCATGACAGGAGGAAATGTAAGCAGTTTTTCAGCAAGCAGACAATTCCTTAATCATAAACTCGGCCCGTTCTAGATTTTTGTGATTGGTATAGAATATAGTGTTAAAACATAATTTTTGTGGATTTGATTGGCCCTTATAAGGGTTCTTAGACTAATTTATGTTTCTGATTGATATAGATTTTAGTGTTAAAATAAAATTTTTGTTGATGTGATGGCCTTGTACAAATTGATGTTTGAGATTGGAATATATTTTAGTGTTAACAAAGTGCCAAACAATGCATTCTAATGCTAGCAATTACCAAAAAAAAAACTAGTAAGTATTTAATATTGAAAAATAAACGAGAGACAACACACAAATTTGATGAATTATCCATGCATGAACAAATTTTGACTTGTATGCAGTCAAAAATGTAATCTGGAATGAGTCTAAAAGAGATTCAAAGAGCTAACCACCGATATCCCAATAATATTGAACATTAGCCACAGATATGAGTATATCATCAAACAGCCACTGTCTTCACATGATTTGAAATGCTCAGAGGTTAGCCTTGGTACTGTTAAATTTGCTAAAGAAGAAGGAAAAAAAAAAAAAAAAAAGCAAATGAATACAGCTCCTCCAAATTGAAACCAAATAAAGCATTTTGGACGATTCAGTGCCCAAGATAGTAAGATGACATCATGAAGACTTTCAAGCTATCAAAACCATGATAAAATTACCACTAGTCCTAAATAGCTAGCTACTTGGAAAGGGTGAATTCAATTATTTAATTATTATTCCAACTTACTTCAAAAAGGGGGGAAAAAGTGCTCACAAAAGAAAGAACATACCAGTCCAAGAAAGTGCCAAAACCTTTATAATAATTAAGGGAAAAGACCTTCTCAAGGAAAATCCTAGCAACAACGTTCTTAGACAAGTACCGACAATAACATATCAAAGTAAAACAGGAAGGCAGCTACATTTCTTTGGTGGGCTTAAAATATCCCAGTAAGAAGATTTGCAGCAGTGGAAATTGCAGCTCCAGTGATTGCACATTGCACAATCTGCTCATGTGAGGAGCCCTCAGATGTAAGTGCCAATGCCATCCCTGTTATTGCTCCTGCAACTGCACTGTTTTTCTGCAGCAAAATAAAGCTTAACGAAATCAACAAAGTTACTGAATTAATTTTCAGATGAGAAGCTCTGCCTGTTGCCTAGTCTCAAACCGCAATTGTTAGAACAATGGTTACATATTACAATTCATCATCTCCCAATTAATTAGGCCTTTGGGACAGGGGATTGTTTATCATAGTATCAAAGCAAGGAAGCCTACGCCGACATGTGAAAAGTTTAAATTTTTACATGTTGGACTTGAGACCCCACTTATTAAGTGGAAGTAGTGGAAGTTTGAATCTACACATGAGAAAAGAGTTAAAATAATGGTTAAATGATTAAATTAACCATTTCCTCGTAGTTTTATCATTTGAGACGTGTGTTTATTTATCAACAATCATATCATATACAGATCTACATTTGCTAATTTAATGTCTTCACAAGAATTAAGAAACTATGAAAATAAACATGGGGGAGAGAGAGAGAGAGTACACAGATAAGCCAGTTCACCAGGAATTTAAAGCAGATATTATCCATAGTATTGTGAGATGACAGATATAATCATCATGAATGTGAACATTACCCAATCATGAGATCCACGAGCCTCCTTTAGCCCATAAGTGAGACCTGAATACACTCCAGCAGCCAGTCCTACAGTAGAAAACAAACTGTTAGTGTTAGCTCCACCCTCCCATTATATGTTAGCAAACGTATGTTGAATCATGCACATTGCAACAACAACCAATTAAAAAAACCAGGCTGCTTTAGTTTGTGACTTAAATCAAAACTTTTATTTCAATAATGGTGCTAGGGATAGCATAAATATCATTACGTAAATCTTACAAACTACAAACTGATGTGTTAAACTTTTATACACCAAAAAAAAAAATTTAATTAATTTATTTATCATGTTGCTAATGTGAGACCAATCACATTCTTTGTTATATCAATTTGTAAGCATTCTTTAGTAAAATTGCTAATGCTTGCTAATGCCTTTTAACATTGTTCTTATTTCAATATTAGAAAAAAAAAAAAAAAAAAAAAAAAAACATTCAATAGCATATGGATTCTTGTCAAGAATCGAAACAAGCAAGCATTCAATTTAATCTTAAACTTGGACAACTTTGGTCTCAACTTTAGAAAAGAAGACCTTCAATAACATATGAATTCTTGCCTAACAAGCAAGTGAGCATTCAATTTAATCTAAACTTGGGCAACTTCAGTCTCAACTGTAGAAAAGAAGACCTTCAATAACATATGAATTCTTGCCAAGAGTCAAAACAAGCAAGTAAACATACAATTTAAGCTTAAACTCAGGCAACTCTAGTGACTCCAGTTTACATTCAATCCTTTTGATGCTGAAATATTCAAAACAAAACAAACAAACAAACAAAATCATTTTGAGTATGGCCATGTAGGCTTACCCCACTGCAAAGATTCTTTTCCTGTATTCTTCACCTGAAAATCATGGTTACAAGACCAAACCATTAAATCAAGCATTGATCACATAAACAATGACCAAGAGTAAATGCCAATGAATGAACTGCGCAAACACCAACAATGATATTCATCCCAGGAATATGACATGTTTGAGATGTCCTAACAAACTAGACAGATTAACTTTAGCCACTACTGTTAAAGTGAGATCTAAAAAATAAAGATGTTGCTGCATGTGGATCCAAATGCTATTACAATTAATTCCCACAAGGCTCTGTAATGGTTCTTAGTGTGTCTAAGAACAAAAAGGTAGAGAGTTCAAAACTCACCATGGCTTCAAGGGATTTTCCGTTGGTTTCTCCTGCAAGCACATGAGCAACAATAAGACAAGGCCATTGCAATATACTTTAAGATATCATGACATGATGTTGTCATTGTCAGTGTAAAACATCTGTGCAACACTTAAAAGAGTATAGACATGTTTAGTATCTATTCCAATAATTTCTGTACAAATTATAATATGCTTGAAACAGGGATAATCCCTCCCTCCCTCCCACATATGTTTTATTTATTGTTGGACATATTTTTTGTTTATATTATGCTCTAAAAAACAATAACTACTAGTAAAATCTTTAAAAAGATGTCTAAAATCAAAAGAATATTTTAAAATATTGTTTCCCTCCCAACTAACTAATAACAAATGTGCATGATATTTCTAGAGGCGTCCAACATGTATTCTGAGCATTAAACACACAGGAAACTGAATTTCCAAGTATTAAACACTAAGGAAATTGCATTTTGGGGTGTTTGTCCTCCTTAATAGTATAAAGGTAGGGTAAAATTTAGGTACAAAGCCTTAATATATTATGTTTTTCAATTAAATGTCAAATATTTAAGCTAAATTACAAATTGTACCTTTTAACTTTGCCTAAAATTCAATTTAATTCTCTAACTTCACTTTCATTCAATTCAATATTTTAATATCCAACTTTATTCAATCTTGCTTTTAAGGACTCCCAAAACAGTGTAGTTGTATTGAAAAAAGTTAAAAGTTAACGGCACAATTCTAACAGAGAAATAAAAGAGGTTTGAATTGAAGAAAATTGAAAGTTGAGAGACTGAATTTAACAAAAATAAACTTAAGAGGACTAATCTCAATTTCAGGCAAAGTTAAATTTAATTGTCCTTGAAGAAAAATATATATATCTCACTTGTTAATGTAACTAGGTAATTAGATGTCCAATTGAAAGTTAAGGGACAAAATTTAACGAAAATGAAGTTAGAGAACTAATTTAATTATTAGGCAAAGTTAGAGCTTACAATTTGTAATTTAGCCTTAAATTTAATTGTCCTTGAAAAATATATATGTATCACTCGTTAATGTAACTACGTAACTGGATGTTTTAATTTAATTAATCTAATTTACTACACATTAAAAAAATAAAAATAAAAATAAAAACAAAAATTTAGCCGTCAAAGTATTAGGGGTGTTGTCATGTTGTTTACCTCTAAGGTCTGGGAACCGACGTTTCTTGGCACCTGAGAGCTCCGATGACACATCACCACCACCCGAATCAAGTCCTGCACCTAATAAAAATCCACATATGTACTAATCAAGTCCTAAATAATTTTTTAGAAAAGGAAGTCTGAAAAGAATTTTGTTTAAGTATGGGCTAAACAATTTGCACTTGCACTATAAGAATCAAAGATTTGCACTGGAAATCATTGTACCTTCGATGGCTGTAAAATAAGCCTCGCGTGACACAGCCTGAATAGCTCCGATCTGTAAAGCAGAAGACACCCATTTTAGAATTTACTGATTTAGATAGGTGTACACTATAAAAAATTACAATATATGCACACACTATTTTTCACAAAGGTTTAAATGACCTATAATATTATGATTGGATCAATATTATTTTCACTTGATCCACTGACATCATTTTTATTTTACATTTTTATTTACGCGAATCACAACAAACTAGCCACATCAATTAATGGTTGTGAAAAAAAAATTTATGAAAAAAAGAATTGTTTACTTGGATTTATTTGATACATGCCCACACGCACAACAAGATAATGAGATCGCAAGTAAAATCATAGGTTCTTGAAAACCCTCTAGGTGGGCGTATGCAACTAAGCCATTTAAAACAATAAGGTACATGATCTATTAATTAATAATATACACACATACAAACATAAATACTACCCAAATACATAAATATTAAATTACTGATTTTCTCAAAAGTTTAAATTATTAGAAAATTGTGAATTTAATCCTCTAATCTAACACTCCTCACAAGTGGAGTGAGACCCATTACGTAGAATTTATAATAAGGTAGGACGAAGAATCTAGAATTTCATACAGTTAAATTATTGAATCTTCCAAAAATTTAATCTAAGCTACGCATGAGAGAGTACCCCGGCGGCTTTGACGAAGCTCTCAGCGATGCGGTTGAGGAGAGGGTGGCCGAGGTCAAAGAAGCCACCCTTCTCGAAGCTACTCAGCTCATCCAGCAATGACCTTTTCTCCAAGTTACTGCTGCTGCTGCTCATTTTTTTTTTTTTTCTGATAGAAAAGCCTAAAAAGTAAAAACAATACCAGATCAAAAGGAATTATACTTTATATTTATAACCCTCTTCGGCTATCCTATCTGAATTATAAGATCATATATGCACACTACTGATCTTTCTCTTCAACTGTAAGTGAAACAGAATAATTAAAAAGAAGAAAGAAGAAAAGGAAGCGATTATATTATATATAGGACAAAATCAGTTTGAGAAAGGACACGTGTTGGCGCTCCCTTACGTGTCTGCTTCTCTAACGAGAATGTAGACCTTCGTGGCGACCTTTTGGGATCGAACTTGCCCACGTGTCTTGTTCTTGGAATTTGGAATTCAATGCCGACGACCAAATACCAGGTGGCCTCTGCCATGGATTATCTATTAAAATTAAAAAAATAAAAAGATGTTTGGTATTTTTTTTTTTTTGGATAGAAAATATATTTGGTGTTTTTTGCCCACGTGTCTTGTTCTTCGAATTTGGAATTCAATGCCGACGACCAAATACCAGGTGGCCTCTGCCATGTATTATCTATTAAAATTAAAAAAATAAAAAGATGTTTGGTATTTTTTTTTTTTTTGGATAGAAAATATATTTGGTGTTTTTTTAAAAATACAAGATAGGAATACTATTTTAATCTGATCTAAATGGGTGTGAAATTCCTTTTAGAAAACTTAAATCTCGAGCAATCTTAGTAATTTAAGCCGGTTTGAAATTACTTAAGAGTTGGATGCGTTTGGCTGTTGTGGTTTGTGTTCCCCAAACAACAGGATGGATCAGCAAGATACTTGGTGTTGACTGTTGAGCATCGGGTGAACTTTTTTTTTTTCTTTTTCTTTATTTATTTCTTTTCTCAAGAGATATAACCATATCAAATAGTTGAATAATAAAGTGATTTTTTTTTTTTTTTTTTGAGAAAAATAAAGTGTGAATCATTTTCAAGTGAATTATATAATTATCATATCCCATAACTCTCTCTATATTATACTGTATATTTCACTTATCATTTCTTTGAATCATCACACAGGAGAACGACCGTCGTTTTCAGACCCACATCAAACTAACACTAATTCTTGATAGAGTCCTGAGTCCTGACACATACCAATTTTTTTTTCAGAAAAAATCACTTTCTCACACACCTCACTTGAGCACCACGACAGCACAAAGCAACATAAAAGGTATGGTCTAAAAAAATCGATGAAAATGTCTGTACCTCTTGACTTTTCTTGATAATTGACATGCCTCTTAAATAGTCGCACTCTTGGTTACTGTTTGGTTTAGATGGAAAAGTGGGAGGTAAAAAATGATGAGGATGGAAATGTGAAGAATAAAAATAAAATAACAAATTAGTTTTTCCTAGTATGTATTTGGTTTGAGGTGGAAAATAAGAGGATTATAAATTTTTTTTATTTGGTTGAGAAAAAAAAAAGATTATAGAAAATGGTGTTTATATAATTCACTTTTATGTTCATATTAAATAAAAAATATTAATAGTTTATAAGAAAAAATAACATTTAAACCTTATAAAAGAAATTTAAAAGAAAAGAAAAGAAAACCAGCGTGTAAGCGGAGAGAGTGGCAGATGAGTAATTTTCTATCTTATGCCCATTTTCTCCCCAGTTTGGGAAGAAAACTCTATCTTCACCAAAAAGTAAGCCCAGAGAGAAATTATTCACTTTCCCATTTTCTATCTCTCCAACTAAACACATACACTTACTACTTTTTCTCCCTCATTTTTTTATTCTTCATGTTTTCATTCCAACCAAATAGACTCTTAGAGTCCGTTTGGTTAGAATGATAGAAAAGTGAGATAATAGAAAAAATTTAGTTTTTTCTTGTATGTATTTGGTTGTAGAGATGGAAAAGTGGAGGGATCGAAACTCTTTTGTTTGGTTGAGAGGAAAAATAAGATGGAAAATGAAGTTGGTATAAATTTACAATTATATCCCCATTAAATAAAACAAAAAATAACACATTTTGTTATTAAAAAAATTGTGTATGAATACTTCAATTTTTTTTAAAAGAAGCACAAGCCAAAGGAAGATGAGCACCAAATAATAATAATAATAATAATAATGATGATGAGAAGTACAAAAATGACAAATAAAACAAAGAAAAAGAAGGGAAAAAAAACCGCAAAACAAAAGGACAAATTTTTTTTAGTTTTGATAACCGCCAAAAAAAAAAAAAAAAAAAAAAAAAAAAAAAAAAAAAACCAAACTAGCAAAGAAATGGAATTTTGGTCTATTCCATACCGTGAGAGTTTTCCTCTCAGTTTTCTTTCCATTTTGGGGAGAAAACATTTTGGTGGGCCTGGGTATTTTCTACCCAGGCCCCACCACTTTTTTTTTTCCCATCCCCACTCCTAACCAAACACCTACTAAAAATACTCTCTCCAATTTTCTCTCCTCAATTTTCCATCCTCCTTAAAATCCCTCCAAACAAACATACCCTTAGTGCAAATAAAAGATCAAACACTTTTAGATAACAACGAATAAGTCATACCATTTCAAAATAGATTAATGCTCTTAGTTGGGAAAAGGCATCTCATACATAAGATACATGCATCATCCCTTTTATGGTGCGTAGAAAACTCACCGTGAGAGCTAGAAAATACTTGAATATAAATTCAAGTGTAATACTCACATATAAATTCATGAGATAGTAATTAGTTATTGCCGATCTTGTGTATTATATTATTTTAAATTTAGGCGGCAATAGCCTATTTATATATAAACCTGAAAACACGGCCAAGCACAATCATGTTTCTCATTAACGCAAAAAATAGAGATTGGGTCTCCAATATCTCCTAATTTCGGGATTACCATATAGGCAATTACACATAACAAGGTGCACAAAAAAGTATTCATAGGGTTGTCACAGTCCAATCTTTTAGTATGGTAACATAACTAATAACTTCAAAGCCAACTAAACTAGGCTTCGCTTGATACCAGAAGGAAAACAATTCATTGAACATCAATTGATGTAAATCCGAATTTTTTATTCCCAACAGAAAAGGAGAAAAAAAGTGAGAGGGCAACTGTGGCACCAAGTTTTGACTTGCTTTTATGCTGGAACAAGAACCTTCAATATAATAAGTGTTTAAAATCTAATTTACACTGGTCTATAATTAATTTCACTAGTACTACATTTGAGAAAATTTTGCCCTCTAACCAATTCACTAGACCTTCTCTATTACAAGAACCACACCCACCACAAAACTGAACAAAGAAACTATGCAAGGCAAACCATTGGTGCCCTCTCTATGATATGGTTCACATAGCTAAAAATGGACAAAATAAAGGGTAATTAGAAGGGAGAAAAAAGTACAAAGAAAACATGTGAGAAAATTGGAAGAAGAAAATTAACGCTGATAAATGTTGTACAAAAGAGACAATTGGGAAGCTCAAAGCATCAGAGAGACCAAGTGAAGGGGGAGACTGGGCCCACATTGTAGTGCCGACCGATTTCTTTTTTGCCTCTCAGTAGTTCTATACAGTATCCCCTCCTATTATCAATGTAAAGCCATCAACCAAATTCATCCCCCCTTGTTCAGTTCTTCTCTTTTGAACTGCATTGTTTCCTTTGGTAGCCCACAACTCCTCCACCAAGCACAGCCACAAATTGAAGAAAGCAGAACAGAAAATGTCAATCTTGCTGAATACGGCTCTGAATATATTAGGATCCATTTACAGCCATTTCAGATGAGGAGTTTGATGGTATTAATGGAGACTCCTCTCCACCCAACTGCCTACTGTCTGAATTGCTATGCAAGCGATCAGAACATATTCTAGAAGCAGCCAGTTCATTCTCTTTATGGTTCTCATCGGTAGTGGTGGGGATATCAGAACCACTTGTGTCAGTAGCAGGTTTCTCCTGATGATTTTCTTCACCTGTGCTTTGATTACCATCAGTTGTATGAGGAGTCCCATGCATGGTGCTAGCAATTTTCTTACTGGGTAGCACCGCCTGGCTTAGTGTTGTACACAAAGCAGCAAATACGTTATCTTTTGACCTGGAGTTCTTTCCAAACCGCTGCTTCTTTGTCACCTCAGGCTTGTTATCCTTGGATGCCAGTTTCCGCTTCAACCTAAGAGCCTCCATAGTTCCTTCAACTTCTTCAGAAGTTTCTGGCTGCTTCCTGGGTGGTGGTCTGTAGTCTTCATCATCCTCGTCATCCTCATAGTCAACCAGTCCACCAGATCTTGGACTACAAAAAAAAGGGGGAAATAAATCAAGACAAAAGCATAGGTTTGATACAATTAATACACACACAAACTGAAATATCATCATCATTTTTCCAGGGTCAGAAGATTCCTTTACCTTGATGGTGGGCCGCTTGTAGTTACTCCATTGGATAAAACAGGTTGAGACTGTACTTTTTGGGCATGTGACATTGATGCAGATGCTGTATCTTCTTCATCACTGATTTAAATGTCCAAATTGAGAGGCTATGGCTAGGAAACCTAAACAAAGAATTCCTTAACATATTTTCCCTATACGTACCTGTCCTCATTGAAATAATCCTCCTCTTCTTTCTCTAGAGCACGCTCATCAATTCGTTTTCTGTTCTCTGACACATTACCAGTGCCTTTTGTTCCACAATTCTCCAGGGACTGCAAACAGAGTTGTGAGGACCAAAAAAATCTGAATCAAGATGGTAAATATCAAGAATGATTGGAGAATACCTGCTCATATTTAACTTTTAGTGACTGAATAGAAACCAAATTCTCAAATTTGGCCAACTGGTCCCAAAATGAATCAACTATATATTTAAGCAATAATTTCAGGTTTTCCTGCATAGAACAAGATCATTAGTAGAGAATTACTTCCAGATATATCTAAAATCCAATAGCAAAGAGGTATTAAAAATGAGAACCTTTCGAATGTACTCAAAAAGTTCTAATACTGCAGAGTTGAGCAGATTGTAACGATTGCCATTACTAACAAAGGCATCCACAATTGGTTTGAGAAGGTTGTTCTTAACAATATGACTAATCAAATGCTCATCCTGCATATAAGCACACAATTTGAGTTGTTATACACTGCCCACAAGATGTGCCAGTCCACTGGAAATTTGCAGACAAAATAAACAGAGTAAAAGCTAATGAAATGCACAACAACAACTAGCAATATAAAATTAGTAGACTCCCAGAATATACAGAAATTATTAAGGGCTTAAAAAATATGCATAAACATCAGAATGAGGCACAAGATGTCCAGTTGAGATGATGGCATGCATATGAGAGACACCCATCCCGCCAGAAACTTGCACAATTTCCATGGATAAAGTTGGCTGCTAATACTACATATGTATGATAGTCATCACTAACCCTATGTTTGGATGGAGGGAGATTTTTTTTTTTTTTTGGGGGGGGGGGGGTTAGTGAGGAGAGGAGAGAGACACCCAAATGGGGCTAAGTGTTCCCATATAGTAAGCAGAAATACAGAAGCAAATGACCACTGTCTTCTATCACTCTTACAAGTGTAGCACCAGCTCACAAAAAACTGCCTCTCAATTGAATCTTTTGCAGTTAATATTCTACTGAGCGCAGCTTCTAAAATAAAAATGGAGAAATGATATTATTCAGTATCAAGATGAATTTACTTACACTGCGGGAAAGAATAGTGCGAACAAATCGAACAGCAGCAACAACTAGGTATCTTTCCCTTCTTCGCGTCAAAAGCAAAACTTTGTCTATCACATTATTAAGGAGAAAGTTACACCTGCAAACAGAAGAGAAATCCACACATTTACATGTTAAAATGCCTGGAGAAGGATTCAGTCATCAATGATTAAACAGAAAGCATCCAAAATATTACTTTATCCTGTATGGATGGTGCAGAACACAAAAGCACAACAATTCACATATGTTTGACAGTATTTCAGGCTTTGTGCAATTTTCATTTCCAATACTTCCACCAGATCCTTCAGATTTATCACTTGATTGAGCTCCGCTTTCCGAAGGACAAGATGCTGTTATAACATCAATTAGTTGACCCAAATGCTTCTCATAGAAAATCTCTATAATAGTATCTCTCTGCACAAAACAGCAAGACCAAACACTCAATGACATAATAAACACATAGAAACATATTTAATCTGAAGCATGGAAAAGAAATCCATCTTACATGAAAGTTTTACGGACAACTTTTTCCAACAATTCAGCAGAAATATAATAAAATACAAATCAATATTCAAAATGTCACACCTGCATAAATAAACTCAAACACGTCGCAGACTCCAAATGCAAGGTTATTACAAAATAAGTACAGAAATTTTATGCTTGCATATGAGAGAGAGAGAGTGACAGTGATGACATATTGATACCCCAAAAGAGGTCCAAATCTTTCAACTCCACTGCTAGGAGACTGATATGAGCCTTTTCTTGGAGTGGGGGAAGGGGAGAAGGTTTTATTGCCAACAAAGTAAAGTTTGAAATGCTTTATTCAGGCTTGTTATTTTTGAACAAGTTCAAATTCAGGCTCAGCTAAAAGCTACAGAATGGACCTCATGCTTAGTTACATGGAAAGAAATATGCAACGCAAACAAGCCAAGCTGACATGCACAAAATGAAAGGGTATAAAGTAGAGTAAAAAAAATAAATAAATAAAATAAAAAATAAAAAATCTGAAACTTCAAGAAAACAGAAATTCAGGAAAAGGCAATTGAAAGAAATATTAGGAGTGAATGGTCAAGGCAGGCACCTGTGCTCCAGACAATGTGTATGAATCCAGTAAACTGCGAAGAATTTCAAGAAACTGGCAGTGCATGTCCTCCTCAAAATCTGTAATCATTCCTTTAACCTACACATTAACAAACAACCCTATGTAAATATTGGGTGGTAAACATGTGCCCTTCCAATGAGATGGTGGCAGAGTCAAAGAAATGAGGATCTGATCTGATTAGCTACAGCAGCTGTTTACTACCATGTATGCCCATGAAGTTGAACAAAGTAAAGTTTGAATTAATGTTATTATTATGGCAATATAAACTTGTCAAAAAAATATTATGGCAATGTAAGCAGACGACTTTTCAAGACACTCATTACCGTTAAAGAAAAGTCTACACTCACCTACAATACTGACTTTGCATTCGTTAATTAGAGCGTTTCCACATCTCCATCTTTTTAAATATTACATGTCTACACATTTACACTCATCTATGATACTGACTTAGCACTAGCGATGGCAACCTACATGCAGGGCTCAAATAACAAGCCCTCTTTCCAATTCAGGATAAGAGAGACATCATTCTTCACTACCATATTTACCAGTTCTTAACTAAATGTTTTATTAAAGAACACAAAACTGGATGCAACCCCAATACACCTGGAAGCATACAAAAGGTACACCGACAATCAATCATGAAAAGTAATTAATTTAACAATAAGTTTTACATGTTTCTGTAAATTAATTAATCTAACAATCGGTTTTGTAACAAGGTGGTCACCTTGATAGCCTAGGCTCTAAAAGCAAGTGACTTGCTTTAGAGCCTTAAGAGGAGCCTTAGTGGTGCCACAACTTGCCAAGGCACCTCAGCAAGCATCTGGGTCACCTTTGACTGCCATATATACCACAAATATATTCTACACAAATCATCTATCATTAAAGATCTCCCCAAATAAGCAAATCTAAACCAACCTGTATGGTGTTGAAACTCAGCTTTATATCTATCTAATTAAATCTGTTTCATATTTTTCATCTCCACCCCCCCCCCCTTCTCTTCCCCCACCTAATTCCCTGCGTTTTATTATTATAAATCATGCTTCAGTTGTTAGGCCATTGATGCAGCCCCATTTGATGAATATTTTCCTAAGGTGAGTGAAATGAGCTGTTTGGTGTATGACCCATATTGCAATGCATACCAAGAGTCCAAAAAGTAGAATTCCTTCCTGCCGAACAACGTAAGAACGAAGAAGGTTTGGATCCTGATTCAAGAAAAGAATAAGGATATCTGTCCTGCATCCATTAGAATGACTTATTATTAGGACAATGACTATTTTTTGAATTAATTATGTAAACATACATGTTCTTATTAATAAAACACAAAAAGCAATAGACTTATAATAGGAGTTCACTATTACCCAGTTAATACAAGCCTTTTGTCTTGACTCTGCAAAGCATCAGTGATGATGTCAAAGATACCTTCATTCATGAGATCCCTGCAAGAATTTTAAACCCTCACTCTTAAAACGAGTAAAATAATGCAAAGCAAAACTATGCGCTGATTTGATAATCACAAAGATAACACTTAAGCAGCAACCACTTTCATACAAAGGGTTGGCTAGAGAGAATTCAACACCTACATCAACATAAATAATTGCAGAAATAGCATACCTAAATAGCCGGAGCTGTTGGACCATCTGCAGGCTCTTGCTTAAACTACAAAACTCGTGCAAGAAGTACACCTATTTCATGGAAAAAAAATACAGGTTTGGTATCGACAGTTATAGAACATGATCCGCTATCATTACCAGGAGAAACTCCACAAATACCCACTATCTCTAACAAACTACACTCAAAATCTTACTGCTTTATCCCGACGCAAGTTAAGAATAAATAAAATCATTTAAAAAGCCAATAATTGCATGTTTTTAAAGGAAATAACAACATGACATCATAGGAGAAAAGAGTTTCACGGCTTAATTTATCTCTACAACCAGTGCTCTTAAAATGTTCATCAATTAAGATAGTGACTGAGAAATAGGCACTAGGGTCCATTTGGATTGGTAGGATGAAAAAGTGAGAGGATCAAAAAGATTTTATTTTCCCTCATTTGTGTTTGGTTGAGAGGGAGGAAAAGTGGAAAGATTGAAAACTTTTTTGTTTGGTTGAGAAGAAAAGTAAGAGGATAGAAAATGTAATTTATATAAATTGACTCATATGCCCTTATTAAAAAAATTATCTAGTTAAAAAAAAAAATTTTAAAAATCACACCAAGTTTATTAAAACAAAGATCATGCAAAAAAAAAAAAAAATTTTAAAAATCACACCAAGTTTATTAAAACAAAGATCACGCAAAAAAAAAAAATTATTAGCCACATCCAGTTAGAAATTTAAAATAAATAAATAGGAACCAAAGGCAGTAACACGTAAACAGTGGGCTTTGACATTGGTAATTTTGTCAAAAAAAATTTGCACAATTTTCTCTCCCTTTTTCTCCCCAATTTGGGGAGATTGTGTTTTGGTGGCCTGGGGAGAAAACTCCTGGGCCCCCCCTCCCCCTCCCAACCAAACACTTCTCCCAACAATTTTCTCTCCTATTTTCTCTTTTTCTTTTTTCCATCCTACCTATTTCACCTCTAACCAAACACACCACTTAGTCTAGGATCTAGACACGGACAATCCAACCCCATGACCATCCGAAATATGAGTAAAAATTAAGATGACCAAAAATAAAAACAAAACATTGTTCAGACAGTCTATGGCAGTACCAAGGGGGGACTGATTGCATATTCACAAAAAGGAATCCAAACTGCAATTTCCGACAGCATTAAGCAGACTAATCACAAAACCATGTTGGAATTGCATAATACTATTAACATGCACAAAAAAGACAAATGGATGTATTTACTTCAAGATTCAAAAATTACCAAATTCTTCTTAGACTCTGCAGGAGTGGAGGGCGATCTCAACCTAGCAAATAATTCCTGGATAAAGGTACTGTCATCCTTTAACATAGAAACAACCTACAAGAGAACAACACAATTAGAGGCAAAATAACATAGTACTCAATATGTTTAAAAAGAATGAGCTTTTAAAATCTTACAAGTGCATTGTTTCCATGAATTATGGAATTGAGATTTGCAATTGTGCCCTCATCCAATACTCGAGCCAAAACGACATCCTAAACAAGGTAATATAAAAGGATTGCTCAAATTACAAACAAGAAAGCTAGTAATCCAAGGTTGTGTCATGAATGATTCACACCTTCAAATAACCAACTCTGTATGTCTGGTGTATTTTTGACAGAACTAAAGGATCTTTAATTGGTATGGCCTATAACAAATGAAAAAATGTCCAGAAATTAGCACATAGCAATATTCTTCCATCCACCCATCTCAACCTCCCCTTTCATGAAAGAGAAGAATAACCAGCTACAAAGATGTTACCTCCTTGTAAACAACATGCTCTTTTAAAAAATTACGATGATGTTGGACACGAGGGACCTCTGGATCATCTGCAAGTTACATTTAGAGTGGTTCAATATGATAAAAGAATTAGTAAAAAATAAAGAACTAAGAACCAAAAAATCAGCCAAGCTACCACAAATTCTGTGTACTTACCCAGAATATACAACTATGACATAAATGAGAAGAGGGGTTTTAAAGGATAAAATCATTAAATATAACGATTCTGCCCAATGTAGTAACTCAGTACAGTTAGAAGCAGAAATGTAAAAAATAAGTAGACACAAAAAGGAACATCCCCCCTTTCTCTCTCTTGCCCCTCAACAAAAAGAAACAAAGTCATTTAAATGTTAACAGCTACAAATATATATTTATTTATTTATTTATTTTTACTTATCCAAAAAAAAAAATGTAACCATTCATGCTAATATAATGGAAGCTAACAATATATTTAAACCCCGACTGACCCAGCATTTTATATAAAGAATGTTTCAGACATAAAATTCGCCTCATAATCACCAAAATTGACAAAAATTATCTCAAATATTTAAACTTCATTCTAATATAAGAGGTTATCATAAACAAATGAAAATTGAAACTTACACTCCAGTGCACCAATAATATCCATGATCAATTCATCACCAAATATCTTCTCGAAGATCTGAGGACTATTGAGCAAAACTGTAGGTAACCGCACACAAGTCACTCTAATGAGGAATATGCATAGAAGTAGCATATAACAAGGACACAATGGTAGAACAAAAAGGATTACTTACTAATCCCTTTGACTATTTTGTATATCATGTGAAGGCCATCAACATTCTCCAACTCCTCACAGATTCTAAACAGGTCCATCAGCTTTCGAAAAAATTCTTGCTGTGCCAAGAAAATTTAGAAAATAAAATAAAAATGTAAGATCTGAAAAGTTGATCACCCAAAATATAATTAAGTCAGGAAATTTTCAAAATTATAGGAAAACATGGTCAGGAATGAGGTATGAAATGCATCAAACAAAAAAAATATATTGTCTTAGACAACTATGTAGAAGAAAAAAAAATCTTATTTAAAACGGACACACTTGGACTATCTTAAATGGGCAAGGTCCCACTATACATCAAGAAGATATACAACACTTACATCATTCCCAATGAGTTCTGTCAGCCGCATCTGATCAGCAATGCCACTCTCAGCCACAGTCTGCAAAACAAAGATTTGTCAATTTGATTCGATGATCCAGTGACGGGGTGCATGCGTATATATTTAAAAAGAAAATGGATGCACGAAAATCGATGTTCCAACAAAAGGTAAAGGATCTACCAAAAAATTAAAAGATAATTCTATATAGCATGTAACTCCACCTGTCTGAGCTTAGTGTCACATATTTGTTCAGACAGTCCCAAGCTCAGGAAAAGGCTGGCTGCAGTAGGTTAACAGCTAACATAAAATTTTAGTCACTCTTTTATGAATGGATCCTATACAAATACTAGGTGGGGCGTCCCCTACTAGAAATGTGTTGCATCAGACCTCAGGTGCAGTGAAAAGTGGGCAAGGGTTAGCTAGGGTGATCCCCATAGTGACACACTACATCAACAGATTCAACACTCACGTGTAGTGAAAAATGGGCAAGAGTTCCCACATTTTGATGGATGGGTGCAGGTAAAAAAGTTTGTCCAAGAGAATAAAATTTGAATAGGTACTTGGAATATAGGGTCTTTAACTGAGAAAACTAATGAAACTAGTAGATACAATGACTAGGAGAAGAAAAAACATAATGTCATCAAGAAACGACGTAGCTAGACAAGAAATCTAGAAAAATTGAACATACTGGATATAAATTGTGGCGTACAAGAAAAGATAAAAATATAAATGGGGAAGGGATAATCATAGAAAAAAGTCTTAAAAACGAAGTCATTGAGGTAAAGAGGATAGAAGATAGAATTTCGTTAATAAAACTTGTCCTAGGAGAAGAAACAATTAACATAATTAGTGCGTATGCTCCTCAAACAGGATTGGAAGAACCAATAGCAAAAATTTTGGGAGGACATGGATGACTTGATCCAAGGGTTACCACACAGAGAAAAGATTATTAAAGGAGAGCTTTATTTTTTTTTTTTTTTTATTTTGGATAAAAAAATATAAAATTTATTGCAATCAATAACAGACCCAAGTACGCAGGAAATGTATTATTGGAGAATACCTGAATGGCCATGTTGGAAAAGATAGTGGGGGCGCTTTGAAAGAGTTCATGGAGGCCAGGCCAGGGATATGGAACAACATATGATTCTATATTAAAGAACACTTGGTTCAAAAAGGAAAGCATCACACTTAATTACCTTTAAAAGTGGGACAAACGTTGGTTAAATAGATTTTTCACTCACTCGAGAAGTGGATAGTGAATTTTGCAAAGATTGTAAGGTGATACTAGGAGAGAGCGCAACCACTCAACATAGGTATGGTATTCAAATTAAAAGATGGAAAAGAAGAGATACTCATAATAGACAAAGAAACCCAAGGATAGGTGGTGGATTTTGAAGGGAGAGAAACAAGATGTGTTTAAAGATAAAATGATCAAAAAAGGTAAGTGGAATTTAGACGAAGACGTTGATAAAATGTGGAATGAAATGGCTACTTGTACTAAAGGATGTGGGCAACCTACTAAGGAGACTTGGTGGAATACAGTGGTTCAAGCAGCAATTAAATTAAAGAGAGAACAATAGAAGCCGGCCTAAATTTAGAGACACTACCACTTTTATGAAAATTACAAAGTGTCAAAGGATGAGGGAGAGAAGCATACATATATTTATAAACTTGCTAAGAAAAAGGAAATGAAAACAAGAGGCTTAAATGGTCTTTGGTGCATTAAAGATGAAGATCAAAGAGTGTTAGTAAAAGAACATAATAAAAAGAAATGGAAAAGTTATTTTGATAAACTTTTTAATGGAAGCAATATGAAACATTGGAGTGATTTAGATAACTCAATGGAGAATGGAAACCATAGATTTGTTCAAAGAATCAGGATGGCCGAGGTAAAGGATGCATTAAGGAGGATGAAAATGGGAAAAGCCATGGGACTAGATGAAATCCCCATTGAAGATGCCTAATGAGTGGAGAAGTACTTTAATTCCTATTTATAAGAACAAGAAAAATATTCAAAACTGTATAATTACCGTGGAATTAAACTTATGAGTTGTGCTATGCCATGACAATCTACTATGGAAGCTATTTTCTTACTTAGACATCTAATAGAAAAATATAGAGGCCTGTAAAGACCTTCATATGGTTTTCATTGATTTAAAGAGAGCATATGATAAGATCCCTAGAGAGTAATCCTCCCCCACACTGCAGTCCGCACAAAGAAAAATACCCTTTTCAAGGCTTTGGCACACCAAATTCCTCTCATGAAAAAGAAATCTCCCTTGGGGCTTACAGTGCACCATAATAAAACCAAACATCAAAAACCTTAGTGCCTCTCAAATTCTGTTGCATTATGTCTGGACCCTCCCTTTGTGGCGTATTGGAGCACATTAAGCCAAGCATGGAAGCAACACAATCCGAACTTTCCACAAAAAGATATCAGTAATCACAATCCTTCAAAGGTTTTATCCCATATGTCAGTAATCAAAATTGGCGAAGCTTCTGTTCATACTGTAGTTTCATATGAGGACATGAAGGAGGTATAAAGCTCTGACTGACTCTAGAAATCTGTTTTTACTTAAACAAGACAGGCTACCAAAAAGATGGAAAGCATGCTACTGTGATGAATAAATTTTCCTTGTCAACCCACTTGCCTCACATACTCGATCGTTAGATTTTACACACACCCATCCAGCTAAAGGATATCAGGATAATAAAAAATAAACTAGATAAATTAATAACTCAGAGAGATAACAACATCAGAAATTAAATGCTACAAACATTAAAACACGAAGGCATAGTAAAGCTACTTGGCCAAAAATGAATAAGGATTAAATATAAAATTTAAACAACTATAAATTAAGATAAAAATAAAGCATCCTTTTGAAACCTTAAGTATTAGAGGAAGTGTGGATAGCTCAACGGCAGGCAACTCCCTCAACTCACTGTTCACACTGTGAAATGTATCATCTGCATGTATCATAAAGAGAACATAAATAATGGTTCATGCCTAAAAATTTAAAAAACTCCAAATGCAATCTAGAATAAGAGAAATAAAATAAAATAAAATAATGTAATAAAAAAACTTGTAACGCACAAATGGATCAGACGATATTCCTTCTAATAATTTGGACTTATTCTCAATGAGAAGGAACTCTCAATTGTGAAAGTTATTTGATTCCTTGTGAAACTTGTCATAAATCTTCAATTCCCTCCAGAAATTTGATTCTTTATTTGCACCACCACTATGGAAAAAATTTCTTACCATGGATACAATAAATTAGATTATTACAAGTCAGATATCCTTGCAAATTAATTTGAACCATTAATGTATACAGTTCCTATTTACTTCTTACACATGGACCAAACTCTTGGATTTTTTTTTTTTTAATATATAAGTAAAATAGAATTTTATTCAAAAGAGGAAATAGATCACATCACAATATGCGGCTTGACCTACTCTGGAAGAATTACATGCTCTTTTTTGACTCAGAAGATCTACAAAATATTTTAAAATATATATATATATATATATATACACTAAGGGATGCTGCCAGGCAATCATCCACTCTTTTTTTTTTTTTTTGATAGGTAATAGATATCTTCATTAAAAAAAGTGTGTCATGTTCACAATGATGAACAGAATGTAATAGAAACAAATACAAACAAATCAAACAGAAATAGAATACACGAAATCAAAAATGGAAATACATTGTGTAAAACCCCAAGTATGAGACCACCCAAATAATGTCCCAACTAGCAAAGACTTCAAAATATCAGCAGATTTCTCAACATCCTCAAAAGTGCGGGTATTTTGTTCCCTCCCCTCATTCAAAGACCATAACATTATTGGCTTAACTACATGAATAGGCTGTTCAACACCATCAAAAGTTCTATCCCTCACTTACCAAATGGTCCACAACACACGATGCAGTAATTTCCAAGTTTCTATAACATCGACATTTTCCTTGCCAACACTCCAACAGCTGAATAACTATTTTCAGTATGACACATGAAAACCACCCCCCCCCCCCCCCCAAAAAAAGGGTAAACACAAATTTCCACAATTATGCAAAAGAAAATGATCTACCAACTCTCAGTTACTCTCACACACGCAACACCAATCAATAATCTTAAGGGATTGTTACCGAATAATATCCACAGTTAAATTATTAACCCTCACTGCTGTCCACGCAAAGAAAGCAATCTTGCTAGGTACCTTTACAGTCTAAATATTCCTCCATAGGAAATGTGTCTAGTAGATCCTCTGAAACTCATACTTGCTTGGATTTGAATTATACTGGCTGATGAGCCCGCAGGTATGGCCCATCTAGAAGAAAGAAAGTAGAAAGCATTTTTACAGCTTCAAGATGGAGTCCAAGGTTGTGATTGTCAATACGGTCAAATTGGCTGTTGTTGGTGTTTCCCTACTGCTAGAAGATTTGTTTAAGGGCTTCACTACTACAAATAAGAAACTACTATATATAGTTTTTGATGGGGAAGCTACTATATATCGTTGACTATGTCAAATTATTTCATGGATGACAGGCATTTCTCTTTCAGCTGCCTTTCAGCTTTATTCTTCTAGAAGTTGAGCTTTTTTTTGGGATGAATCTAGAAGTTGAGCTTACATGCTTATATAACACTCCCATTTCTATATAAGTCACTTAATTCTGAACCCAAAACACAAGGTAAAGTGGGGGGGAGTAAGTTGAAAGATTATTGATATACAAAGGTTCAAGATGCATCTAAGGTATTTCACCTGGAGATAATAAGCTTCAAGATAGACAAAGGTTAAGAATCAAGATGCAAATCAATAGATTACAAAATGAAAATTTTTAAATCTTGCAAATACTTACTGTTAAGAGTATTAAAATGCAGATTTCTTTGCACATTGCAGATATTGTCCCTAAATAAAACAGACATGATATTTAGTAGGCATTAATGATGGCTGAAGCAGAAATTTTTCAAGGGAAGAAAAAAAGATTTGTGAATAATAAATATTTAGTTATTACCATATGTAAGTGCATCCAGTGGTCTCTTGAAAGCTAAGTGCCAATTCCGTCGAATATTCTGGATCTCTCCATGAAATAATGGTATCTAAATATAAATAGAAGTACTTATCAGCCTGACATTTAAACCACTTGGCATAAAATATTGGCTACAACAGGAAAAGAAAAATCCAACAATTCATCTGTGGAACACAAAAATACCTTCTTGCTTTCTGTAAATGTCATCTGAGCTGATACGATGCAAAAGTAATGTCTCATTGTCTTCTTCATCAACAACAAACAAACCCAACTCTTCTGATCGCTGTGATATAAATTTTGCAATAAATCAAAATGCATGGAATATTTTAGATAGATTTTTAGAATGAGAACTCTTTGGAATCTAAATTCTGCTTGTCAATGTCAGAAAACATCAAAGAAGATTAAGATATGAATGAACCTCCATATAGTCAACACTGACGTGCCCAGTGCCTTGGTCATCCCATTTCCCATCATCATTCAAACGGTAGACCTTTACACGCTGAAATTAAAAAATAATAATGAAAAGAATTATACGGGCTACTTCTATCAGTTATCCAGTCAACATAAGCAATAAGCATAAATTTCAAAAGAGCAGAACTTCGACTCCAGGAAAACTTGCGAAGCAGCTAAGCATCCCCAAAATTTCAAATTGGATAAGAAGATAGCACATCAAAAGATAACAAACATAAATTAAAAATAATGCTGGATAGCATAAAGGACAATAAGTAATAAGGCAATTGCACATCAACCACAACAAAGTCGTCCTTATAACTACTCAGCAAAAACCCAAAAAATCATGCTGATTGAACAAAGGGTAACTCTTATGATTTTTGAAAACTAATAAGCATATAACAAATTTAGAGCTACCCTGTGTAATTGAATGCAAGAATTTGAAAAGCAAAACCGTGCAAGTAAGCTATAAAAGAATCTGGAGCTATTAAAAATCCTGCAAACATAAGGACTATGGTCATTTATCAAAAAATAAAAGTAAAGAAATGGTACTCACTAATATGCTAACATCAGAGTAATACTTAGGTACAAACACTTAGCAAAAATCTGTATTACAAACTAACATGGCACCTTATTTGGCAGTGCCACATCAGCCATATTTTTAATACATGATAGCCCGCCTGCTTTGGCCAATTGAACAAATATAACTACATGAATTTAAAACAGAATCAAAACATCAGTACCAAATTTAAATCCTAAGATTATGAAGAGCTCTATGTCAACTACATGAAATTATAAATAGAATCTTGACATAAGTACTCAAATTTGAATCATAAGTCTATAAAGAGCTCCCACATCCACGTAAGTCAATTACATAAGGGTATTTCCAATAACAAATATGTGCAAAGATTCCTTTGCTAACCAAGTTCTCAGCTCTGGTAAAGATGTCCTGGTGATGAAAGTAATCTGCTCTAGTAAAGATTTTTTGATTGTGCAAGAGTTAAGTTGTTATATATCTGAAGCTAATTTCCTCTGATTCCAATTGTAGTTATCGAATGTTGGAATGTTAGAACAATAAGAGTGCTCTCTCTCTCTCTCTCTCATGTTCATGCTCAAGCACATTTGCAAACCTGTTTTTCCTTTTTGATAAGTAATATTTGTAATCTTTGTATGTATGGTAATGAGAGAATATCCTAAAGAGGAATAACAATAAATATCGAGCACATCTTACTAGGGTGAAGCTGGCATTATAAAAACTCACATATATATGCATAAAAGTGTGGACTTTTTGTTTTTCCTAGGTGAATAGGGGAGGGGAGATAGTGGGTTAGAATTCTAGTGGCCAAACACCACAAGAGGTGTTAAATCCGCTAGGATATCCCTCGAACCCCCCACAAGATAGTGGATCAAAAAGAAATAGAGTAAGAGGATGAATGGTAATAGTTACCATATGTTCATTTTAAAGAGAGTATAAATAGAATTTAAAACTAAAGTGAGTCCTAACTCCTAATATGGTAGATGTAATACAGATGAAATTAAGGCCAAATCAGCAGCACATGGCATTGTCTCAATGCAGTGTTAAAAAGTTTTTTATTCAAGAGTATTGAAGTCCAAGAAAAAGTTAGCCATCCCATAAAAATATCAGATTAACTGAGTCTATTCCACCAAAGAAAGTTGTCATTTTAAAGGAAATTTGAACAGTGGGGACTAGAGACTTATGCACCGAGAAACAAATCCATGACTCACCAAGATAGCAACAAACACCAATATCTGGAAAACAAACAATATTATCAAACAAAATCAAATTTGTTTCAAAATTATGAGCCCTCACCAAATCAAACTCAAAATGGGGATGGAAATTCAAAAATTGAGCTTAAAAACACTTGTGCAAAATGTTGCATATAGAGCTTCCGCTCAAGCATAAATTAAAAAAACAACTAAAAATTTCCAAACTTCAAGCCTAGACTGTCCAACACAAGGCCAAACTTCAAGCTTTAACTCATTCTCCACTCTGAGGATCAAATTCAATCAACATATGAAAATACCCGTACAGTTAAGCTCAGACCACCCAGTGGGTATTGAACCCACAACCTCACCCTCCACCTTGCCCTTAAAAGGGGACAATGTGCCATTTGAGCTAGAGCTCATTAGCAGTTCAGACTACAATTATTAATCCTGTCCCACTGGAAAAGTAGTTCATATCTAACCCAATCCTTCAATTTACTGTAGTAATTTTGCTAAAAACTTCAACAAACAATTACTTCGAAACATATCAGGACCAGGGCCACGACAATATTACTCGTTTTGACATTTTCAGGCAACTTAACTGTTTTAGCAACTAACGAACTAAAAAATTGATTAACGAAAAAAAAAACCAATACATGGCAACGCAACACAACACAACCCAATTACAAAGAAAACCCTAATCGAATCAAATTAGAAATATTTTACACTGACTCAATAAAAATTAATCTAAATCCACCACAATTAAATTAACCGAAAGTACATAATTAAACCCAACAAAAAAAAATTATATAATTCATAGACTAACAGTAACACCAAACACAAAGCTTCAAAAGGGCCAGCAACAAAACATAGAGTATCTAAATCAAGCTCAATTTTAGGGCAAAAAAAGTAATGAGGCTTCGATTTCAACTAAACTGGAACTCACCTGCATCGAATTGCTGGCGTTGGCCTGTGACTTCTCTGGAGCGCCCATGGAGGAAGCAGCTCCTGTATTCGCGATTTTCGAATTCGAAGCCCCGAAATTTTCGAGAAATTTAATCCGAATCGAAATGGAGAGACGCGCTTCTAGAAAGTTCAAATTAGGGTTTTCTTTTCTTTTTTTTTTGTGTGTGTTTGTTAATTTTTTTTTTAAAACAAAAAGAGAGGAGAAAGAGAGAAGAAACAAAAGAATTAAGGTTTTTCTAGAAAGGGATTTGGGGGATCAATGAAAAACCCTAACCGCCATTAAAATAGATAGAACTGTGAAAAACTCTCTCCCTCTCTCTCTCTCTCTTTATTTTTTTTTTCTGTGCTAAGTGTTTTTACTCTCTCTCTCTCTCTCTCTCTCTCTCTGTGCCCGACCTTCTTTCGATTAAGAGAGGAAAGAGAAAAGTAGAGGGGAAAAAAAAAACCATTACGCATGTTGGGGAAATTGGTTTTTTTTTTTTTTTTTTTTTGGATTTCCGGAAATGACCTTGTGTGTTTAGTGAAATTACTTGGGGTGTGCCATTTTAAAAGTGTTGTGTTGTGGACTTGTGGTGGCGCATATACTGGCTCTCTCTCTCTCTCTCTCTCTCTCGCGCTTTCTTTCTTTTCGCGATCCAATCACAAGGGAGTGAGTGCGGAGAGCTTTGTGGGAGAAATTGTGGGTCCCTTACCAGCCTGTGACTCAAAGACACACACGGGTTTCACTAATTGGTTCCCGGATTATATAACACGTGTTTATGAGCTAAAAAATGACAAACAGTAGATTTTTCCGGTTTATTATTAGTGTGGTATGTTATAATTAAAACCAATAATAACTTATCATATATAAAAGTGTTGTGAAAATATTATGAATGTAGAACTTTTCTTCTATGTATGGCATCAGGTTTGGAACATTTCATCACAAAAATGCTACTACACAATTGTAGGTGCACGATTTGGAGCCCAAACCCCTATTTTGTAAGTCTTGGTCCAAATAGCCCAACACAATAAATTTTTTGTAGAGTATGGATCAAAGAACTAGGTTTTAATAAGTTAAACGGGGTATTACATGGAATAAAGTAACACATGAACAAGAGCAAAAGCAATTATATTGAAAGATCACACGATCGGATAGGGCTAAACACTTAATTTGTATATACGGATCAATGCAGTGAGGTTCTTTTGCATGCTACAGTACTCTCTCCTCCTTTCTTCCTCCCTTCTCTTATGGGGGCTTCTACACATTATATAGGCATTTTCTTATCATCTGGGTTTTACACTTGTCGATCATCAAAACCTCCACTTGAGCATCTGTCCCATCAGACACCTCTTTTAGTACTTTGTGAGTTGCGGTAGCCAAGGTAACACTGTTCAGGGGTCTTCTCCACATTAATGCGGTAAGGAAAGTAACTGTAGTGCATTCAATGTGGTGGTGGCAACTTTTGCTTAGATATTTTGTGTTTCCTTCTTTTTCACGTATTTAAGGGATGGGCTTTAGTGGCTTGGATGTTCTTTCGCCCCAGATTTTCAGTGTCCGAAGAGAAATTCCTTCTCGAACCTGTTTTCTTTGTTTCCAGTGTTGTTTAACATGGATTGCTTAAGCCACGTTAACTCCTCGGATGGGCTGGTGTCCTCAAATGGGTCCAAGGCCCAACCTGTTACTTTAGGCCATAGGCCTCACAACAACGTTTTCACTACAATTCTTATTTGGTAAACTATTACTGGTTCTATTTTGGGCCAACCACTAAAATTATTATTTTTGTTTATTATTAGTAATAGCCTGTAACAGCTTGCTATCTACATTTTTTTGTAAAAATGTTGTGGACATAGCATTACTTTTTTTGCAAGTATCTGAACGAGAATTGCTAGGTGCTTATTTCTAATAGATTATTTGTGTAAACTTTATCAAATATATAGGGTTTTTTTTTTTTTTTTGGGTCCAGCTTAATTATTTAGTTTTAATGTACAATTTTTTTTAAATATCACTTGTGACTTCATTTCAATTTTTGAAATTACAAGTATGCTTTTATAGTTAATACATTTTCTAGAAAGAAAAATCAACAAATAACTAAATGTTGATGCCAAAATATACACTTTTTTTTTTTTTGTAACTTTTATGTTAAGTGCATTAAAAAACATAAAAAAATGATAATTTATTTCAATAAAGCTAAAAGCTAAAAGCTAAAACATTAAAAAAAAAAATCAAAACTTCCCAAAATGCACCAAATTTTAGGTGACAGTACGTTTGTATTTATTATTAATATTTTTTTTTGTCTACTAACAATTTGACATATAAAATATCGTTGGAGTGATTCTTGTTCCACAAACTAAACTACAACTAATTCTACAATTATCTTACATAATAAATCATGATCAACTATTTATTACTTTCACATTTTATTTATTTATTTATTTATTTTTGGCTAAAATTGTGATACTAAAATTTAGGATATAGCAGCAAAAGCAGTACAACCAAGTTGGATTGTCATCTCTGATGATGAGATGCATCGTGGCAATGGGGGATTGGTCTTTGGTGGCACTGTTACAATTCAGAAAAGGAGAGAATCTTTATGTCCTTTCAACGATAATATCTTCACCCCTTTTTTTTTCCTAGCCCAAAAACAATATAAATAAAAAAAATCACATTGCAATGCTGAATGCTCCACTGTCGTGGGTCGTGGCATGGCAGTGAAATTCCGGGACCGCGTTGTCACTTTAAGAAACACAACTAACAGGTGGCGGGAAGAAACACGTGGCATAAATGATCCCATTATTCAACTGTAAATTTATCGGTGATACAATTTTTATCACAGTTTTTTTTTTTTTTTTTTTGGTGATTGCGACTAATAACTTAGTTGGTTATTCAGTAATATAAATCAGCATTATCTTTCCAAGCCTACATCAAAAAATGTTATTTCACTAATCATAACTTACTACATGAAAAATATATTAAGAAATTTGTGTATTAAATGATTGTATGAAAAAGGTGGGAATATATAATATGAAGCATAATTTAAATATGTGTGACCTATATTAGGTTTGTCCCCAATATAATTAAATTCAATTATGTAACTGATTAAGTAACATAACTATATAACTAAATTTAATCAGAAATTTGAAATAAACCATCTAAAAATTGTACCTAAGTTTTACATTATAAACATTGTTAAGTAGTAGAACTTAGTTTACCCAACATATAGGAAATGAGAGCCTGATCAAGGACATTTTCAAGGATAAATCATAATATAGTCTTTACTCTTTCCTATAGAATTTTTTTTTTATTCGATTTCCTATAGAATTATTCTAAAGTATTTAGGTACTAAAGTTAGTCAATAAGTATTAAGTAACAAGGTGTGTGTGCTAATAATGGGGTTAACTCATTTGATAGTGTTTAAGGCATTATTAACAGTTACGAATCAATGGAAAAGTTAGGAAAGTTAAAATTCTCTCTTTATGCTAAATTGGGTGAGTAATTTATATATATTTTTTGATATGTGTGAATAATACTTTGAATGGAGTATTTGTTCTGGTTGGAGGGAAAAGAAATATGTATGTACTTTCAAGGAAAGGTTTCCATTGACTTGTAAGTTGTAAGGAAGCTCCCTTGTGAATATTCCATTTTTGCTAATGCCCCTTGCTTAGTCCATCACATTCATTATTTATTTATATATATATATATATATATATTTTAAATAAGTAAAACTTAGATACAGTACTTAGGTGTTGTTCTTTAAATTCCCTTTTTAAGATTTTACTATGTGGATTTTTTGTCACTTTAAGAAACACTACTATCAGGTAGCGAAAAGGGACACGTGGCATAAATGATCTCATTTAGTCCACCATAAATTTATTAGTGATACAATTTTTTCACAGCTTTTTAAAAATTAAAAACAAAATTGATTGCAACTAATTAATTTTTTTTTTATCTTTTGCAACTAATAACTAGGTTGTTTATTTGGTAATATATAATCAGAATTATCTTTCCAAGCCTACATCAGAAAGTGTTATTACACTAATCATAACTTACTACATGAAAACATATTAAGAAATTTTTGTATTAAATGATTGTATGAAAAAGGTGGGAATACATAATATGAAGCATAATTTAAATATGTGTGAGGTATATTAGGTTTGTCTCCAATATAATTAAATTCAATTATGTGACTTATTAACTAATGCAATTATATAACTAAATTTAATTAAAATTTTGAAATAAACCATCTAAAAAATTTTACCTAAACTTTACCTTATAAACATTGTTAGGTAGTAGAACTTAATCTACCCAACATATAGGAAATGAGGGCCTGATCGAGGACATTTTCAAGGACAAATCATAATGTAATCTTTCCTATAGAATTATTCTAAAGTATTTAGGTACTAAAGTTAGTCAATAAGTAATAAGGTGTGTGCGCTAATAATGGGGTTAACTCATTTGATAGTGTTTAAGGCATTATTAACAGTTACGAATCAATGGAAAAGTTAGGAAAGTTATAATTCTCTCTTTATGCTAAATTAGGTGAGTAATTTATGCATATTTTTTTATATGTGTGAATAATACTTTGAATGGAGTTTTTTTTTTTAAAAAAAAAAAACTTTGAATGGAGTATATGTTCTGGTTGGAGAGAAAAGAAATATATATGTACTTTCAAGGAAAGGTTTCCATTGACTTGTAAGTTGTAACGAAGCTCCCTTGTGAATATTCCATTTTTGCTAATGCCACTTGCTTAGTCCATCACATTCATTATTTACATGTATCTTTCTTTCCTTTTAAAAAAATATACGTATCTTTCTTTCCTTTTAAAAAAATATACATATAAATAAGTGTAAGGACACGATTTGGTGACGAACCTAAGCAGTAGTGGGTTCGTACGTAAAAGGCCCAGGCAATATGATTTTGTAGAGCGTGGGTGTAAAGAACTAAGTTAACTATGATATCTCCTCCAAATACTTACTTTTCAGTACGATCAAGGTTTAAAAATTGGTATCATGGATGTTTTTCTTTAGTGAATAGTGCGACTCCCTCTTTCTTCTCTTATTTTCTTCTTTCTAGTTTATGTCTGTTCTTCTTTTTTCTTTTTCTGTTCGAAAATCTCCCTCCTCAGGTTATTCTTTTAGTTTATATACTCCCCTTTGCGCTCTATCCTTACCGCACACGTGTTGGTTGTGTCCGGGGGATTTCTTCCTGTCCCATCTGGTATCTCCTGGAACTTCCTATGGGCAGCTGTAAGGCTGCTTTCTTACTGTTCAGGTATCACCTCCACATTAATGCGGCCAGAGAGTTGGTTAAGAGGTTATTAATGCGGAGGCAGCTGTAGTTACAGATATTTGTTTGCCTTATCCCTTTCATCTTTAGTCGGCTACTCTATCCATTGTGGTGATCTAATTCTGAGACCTGATCGCAGTGAGACCACGTCCTGATCGTCCTCGGATGCGATCGTCCTCGGACGCATACTGCCGAGGAGCATGGTGCCCTCGGACGGGTTTGCGGCCTCGGATGGGCCACGGGCCGAACAATCCCGAACCAATTCTGAACCCTATGGGCCCATCAATCGATCGGTCCCCACAATAAGTTTTTTCCTTCTTCTTTTTTCCGTAAAAGTACATATGATATATATATATATATATATATATATATATATATATAAATATAAATATAAATATAAATATATTTTAACAAATAAATTGCTAAACATACACACTTTTTTTTTTTTTTTTTTTTTGTTGAGAAAGCTAAACAGACACACTTAATTACACTTTCTCACCAAAATCAAACTCATGCACATATGATATGAATCAATGAATTGTGAAGAATTCAAATTCTGAGCCCCGCTTGCAAATATGCTAGTATAATGCAATAAAGGATTGCCAAGCGTTCAAATGAGGCATTGTACACCAATATTGGCGGAGGAAGGCTATCCCCAACATAGAATTTATTTCTTTATCCACACATTCAATGTGGTAATTTAGCAGATTTAGTATGCTTTCATCATGTGTTTTGTTTTTTTTTTTCATACAATGTAAGTGGTTTTTAGTATTTTCTTTCATCACATAAGTCTCATAAAGACGTGTAAATTAAAAAGCAATTTGACCCAAACAAATGATAAAGTGCAAAGTTATGCACACTTAAAATAAGAGAGCTAAATTATAAAAGCCATTATCATGGAGTGAATATCATAAGTATACCGATGGTGTTGATCTTTTTTGAAGCTATTACAGGCATAAAAGTAAATTTTGGCAAGAGTGAAATTGAGCCAATTGGTGAGGTTGGGAATGTGGATGCTTTGGCTCGTATTCTATGTTGTAAGGTTGGTCGTTTGCCTATGTCTTATCTGGGAATGCCTCTTGAGGCTCATTTTAAGGATGCTTTGATTTGGAATCCTATTTTAGAAAGGGTGGAGAAAAAGCTCTCTGGCTGGAAGAGGTTGTATTTGTCAAAATGAGGTAGGCTTACTTTACTGAAGAGTACTTTTACGAGTATCCCAACTTATTATCTATCGCTGTTTACTATTCCACAACACATAGTAGACAGACTAGAGAGGATTCAGAGGAATTTCCTTTGGGGGAGTTCTAATGAAGTTTTTAGATATCTGCTTCTTGCTTGGGACAAGGTTGTTTGGCCAGTGGAGATAGGGGGTTTGGGGATTCGGAAGATTGGGCTTTTTAACCAAGCTCTACTTGGGAAGTGGCTTTGGTGGTTTGGGAAGGAAACTACCCATTTATGGCATCAAGTAATAGCCACCAAATATGGAGAGGGTAGTGGAGGTTGGTGTACTAGAGTTGTGAGAGGGACTCATGGTTGTGGGTTATGAAAGAATATTAGGAAAGGTGCAGACAACTTTTTTGGTCATGTGGTGTATGCAGTGGGAGAGGGCAATCGTATTAGGTTTTGGCATGACCCTTGGAGTGGCCCTATTCCTTTGAAAGAATTATACCCAGAATTGTTTGCTTGTGCTATGGTTCAGGAAGCTCTGATTTCTGACATGGTTATTTTTGCACCAGACAGGGGAGGTAGGAGTTGGAACTTCCTATTCCGGCGCAATTTTAATGAATGGGAGTTGCAAAGATTTTATTCTTTCTATGAGCATGTTTCTGCCAGGATTCCTAGTGAGGAGGGTGAGGATACCTTGATTAGGCAGCTGAATCGCAGTGGTGTTTTTGATGTGCGATCCTTTTATATTGCTTTATTGAAAGTCCCTTTTGTTTCTTTCCCTTGGCAGAGCATTTGGTGTGTAAAGGTACCTAAAAGGGTATCTTTCTTTTTATGGACTGCTGCTAGGGGTGGGATTCTTACAATTGATGACCTTGTTAAGAAGAACTTGCCCCTTGTTAATTGGTGTTGTCTTTGTAGGTGTGATGAGGAAACTGTGGATCACCTTATACTTCATTGTAAGTATACATCTGCTTTGTGGAGTGAGGTCCTCATTATGTTTGGGGTTCAGTGGGTGATGTCGGATATTATTGTTTCTCTTTTATTTGCTTGGAGGAATTGGTTGGGAACTCACTCCTCAAAGGTTTGGAATATGGTACCAGCATGCCTTATGTGGTTAGTTTGAAAGGAACGCAATGCCTGAACTTTTGAGGACATTGAAAGACCCATAGATATATTGAAGAACTTGCTGGCTAGGACTTTGTTTAAGTGGTCTCGTATTTGGGGTCTTACGCATTGTAATTCCTTGTATGATTTCCTTATCTCTATTAGACTTTCCTTTTGATTTGATTGTATTTGTTTCAAGAGCAGTGAGTTTACAATCGTAAACACATTGTTCCTTTTCATCAATAAAACTCTTATTATCTATCATAAAAAAGAAATTTTATCGTATTTATCAAAAACTTAAAAATAAGAGAGCTAAATGCCACATCAACTAAACTGTTGCTTTAATAAAACTTTGCATAACATCCATGGCAATCTCTTTTACTAAAAATAAGCAATAAGTTGAGAGCTTCTTAAATTTCAACTAAATTGTTCACTTTGATAAGCACTATGATAATGCTTCACGAGGACTTCATTAAAATCAACAAAATTTCCTCATTAAAAGTCAAACATTGTCTTGATGGATGAAATTGTAGCATGTTTTAGAGGCACGTCACCATTGCTTTTTAAGGAAACTCGTTGAATTGTAATGGAAAAATATATTGTTTTTACAAATTTAAAATTGATGTTGAGGACAATAAAAGTGAAACACCATAATATTGCACTTGATTGTCTATTTGAATTTTTTTTGTTTCGTGCAATTTTTTTTATGCAATTTTTTGAGATATAAGTGACAGAACAATAATGAGAATGACATCTTATTGCTGTTTTATTATTCAATTTCAAAACAGAGTACTCTTAATTATAACGGTACTAAAATATCCAAAGTAAATGCATTCATTCACAATCATAAACTTTAAGTTTCTTAACCAAAAGGAAAAAAGATTAAAAAGAAGAAGAAGAAGATAATCTAAAGTAATTTAAAATTCAAATAATGGTATGGGAGACCAAAAACAAATCAATGACTGAATTATAACATTAAATACCAAAGAAATAAACAAATCATTAAAACAAGGTGATTTTGAGAATTTAAGATTTCTTTTTATGATAATTTTTTGTTCAAACATTTGGAAGTCTTGTTTAACGTCTGGAGTGAGAATTTCAATGGTAACTCTAAAGTAACTCTATCATTCAAAAAATCGATATGAACCCAACTTGATATTATTATTAAAAAATAAAAATAAAGAAATCGGAATCAAGTTAAGATGATTTGGATCAACCCCTTCTTATTTCAAAGATCTTTCCATTTCCAAGCTGCTGTCTCCCCCACCTCCCCTGTGGACCACCTATATCTCACTATTGAATAGAAATTTAGATCTCATTTGAACTGTTCCATCCATCCTTTGATGAGAAGTTTGGTTTCAAACCCCGGTTCAAACAAGAGAAGTACGCCATAAACCCCAAATGTAAATATGGTTTTTGGTGCTGGTTATCCAATTACAAAAGTGACCCATAGGCTTTCGCTTTTGCGTCTTTCAAAAATTGTAGTCTTGGTAAAATCTTGGTTTATTTAATTATTAATCACCAAAGGATTCGAAAAATCATTATGAAAAATTGAATATGATTATTTTATTGAAAACGACAAACCACGAATGATGGTTGTTTTATTTTTATAAAGTATGTGTAGTACCAGATTGTTTGATAGTGACAATAATTAAAGTGTTGAGACTTGAGATTGAAAATTGAAACAGCTATATTGTTGCTATAAGAGCAATCCTATTGGGACTGCCAAATGGGATATGTAGGTTTGATTTACCTTCAAACCCTTAAAATGATGCTCCAGCCCGTCTTCTAATTGCAAATTTTTTTGCAATACTGCTACATTGTCGTCTTATATGTATGACGGTACTGTAGCAACTTGTAAAACTTGTTAACCCATATTTTATTAATTTCTTCTCTCTCTTTCTATGAATCACTTTTCTCTGAATAACTTTTCACTCTCTCTGAATTACTTTTCTCTCTTCTCAAGCCAGCCTCCCTCCTTCTCTCTCTGCACTCACTTTGTCTCGATCTCTCTCACTACTTCCTCTCTCTTAGATCAGCATGGAGATGATGCTTGGAGTTCGACCTGTGGTGGAGGAGATCGACTTGTAATGGTGTGGTGGGTTGATTTGGGTGATTTTGATACGGGTTTGTAGTGATTTGTTGGGTTGATTTGGGTGGTGTAGCATTGGTGGGGTGGTGGTAGGTGGTGGTGGTGTTGTTGAAGGTTGGCAGGTGGTGGTGGTGTTGTTGATGGTTGGCAGGTGGTGGGGTTGTTGGGTTTGAAGGGTGGTTGTGTTGGGTTTGTTCACAGTGGTGAGATTGAGGTTGAGAGATGTGTTGGATTTTGGATTATATAATTTATTAGGTAGATATATTATTTTAATGTATTGTATAGGAAAATAAAAGATGGGATATTGGGTGTATTAAAGAATAAGGGGCGGAACCAAGAATTTTTGATTGAGGGGGCTAAGTTGCAATACTAATATATTTATCAAGACAATCCCATACACACACATAAATACACAAGCTTTTTTTTATAATATACACACATTTTTTTTATTTGGTAAGTTATATATACACACACACCCAACCCAAAAAAAAAAAAAAGAGCTTAATATTTTCAATCAAAATTATGTTTGATGGCTATCTTTCATAAAATTAATAAAATTCATTTTCTCAATTTTCATAGTAAAATTCTTAAAAAGTTTCATTTTCTATAAAAATTATCAAAATTTATACTAATGTAAGTAAAAATATTCAATTGAACTAATAAATTTTTCAAAAACGTGAATGATCCAAAACTTGAAGGAACAAATTAGGCTTCAAACATATTTGAACCTATCTTGTTTTGACCCATTATGTGGCAACTAAATAAACATTTCATGTGTAGTTTTAGTGACAAATTTTTTTTAATGAGTCAATGACTTGTTAATCGCCACATAACATGTTGAAAAAGATAAATTAAAACATATTTAATGCCAAACTTTTTCAAATATTTAACAGATATAAAAGCACATTTTACAATAAAAAAATAAAATTGCGAAAAATAAAGTTATGTCTCTATAACTATCAGACCAATTCTTTTTTTTAAGAGCATCATTGGACTAATTCAAATACTTGGGGGGACCAACTCTTATTTTTGAAGACTAAATTTTGAAAACATTAAAATAATTATATATATTTTTAAAAAAATTTCGAAATTTGGGGGGGGTCATGGCCCCCCCACCCTTCAACATGGCTCCGCCCCTGTAAAGAATGGTATTGTATAATTGATAATGTAAGTTTTGAGATGGTAAAATAAAATAGTCTGAATATAGCGGATGTGAATGCCCTAATATTCAATTCTAAACAAATACTAAACTAAAATATATTAGTTTATTAGAGTGACTTTTTACCTTAGAATCCAACCATGAAAAGATAGAAAATTGGAAAAAGATAAAAAAAAAGTGGGAGAATATAAAATATTTTAGTTTTCTCTTATGGTATTTAGCTGAGGATTGAGATGATGGAAAAATAGAGGGATGAAATGTATAGTTTGCATAGAGTTCCTAAATGCTTAATTATGGATGTGACTTTGATTTATTGGCCAATTACGTTCATATCAACCCAAAGCTAGTTACATCCCAAGGTTATTGTGAAGAAAACCACACGTGTGATTTTGCACACGGCTTAGCTTTGCTGCTGATTGGTTTTTTTTTTTTTAAGTAGCTCTAGGATAACAATGGAGATGAAATTGAGGTTGTAGCTTCTGTATTCAGACAGACAGACATCGAGTTGTTGATTTGATGGAGAATATTCTTCAATTACACCGATTACTTTCTTTTTTTCTGAGGAATAGACTTGAATATCAGCTGCTGCTATAAAAGATGATTTATTCCATGACAAGCAACTTCGATGTCTGGTAGCATGTATAAGTGTATAACTAGGTGGCATACAAACCTGTCAAAACCAGACCCATTTACATATGTGGGCAAATAGTTTGGTCCCGGTGGATTTATTATATAGGGTGCATTTATGTATCTTTTGGATTACATGAGATTTTGTAATTCAGTGATATTATTTTATTATTCTAAAGAATAAAATTTAGGTGGAAAATTGAAATCCTACATTGGCTCTCCCAACACTTATTTAAAGAATGAGCAAAAAAAAAATTGAAATTGCTTACATAACATCAGCTTCCACAACCCAGTATTTATTAGCCAACCAAGTTAGGTGAACTTTTAGATGCCTAAGTCCCAACTACTCCATTAACCACAAGACTGATTTGGTCTCACACAAATCATCCAAGAGGATTTATATATCTACACCACTGTTATAATTTAAAAGTATGATTCATTTCATTATTTCTTAATTTGATAAACTTTTAAAACAATAAATAATTTATTATGATATAAAAATAGGTGACCATGACTCATGAGTTTGAACGTTGTCTGCACTCCATCAACTTCCAAGTTTACTATTTATCTTTTAATTATGAGTAACTTCAGCAATGCATTTAACCCATTTGTTCAATAAAATAACTTCTTTATCCAAAAAAAAAAAAAAAAGATGAAAACAATTCATATTAGACAACTCAAAAATGTCACACACTTCATCATTGTTCGTTAATTAGAAAAAAGTAATTTTTTTTATTATTCTGCTACTTCTTCTCTCTCTCAATAACAAATTTGCAAAAGTTTCTTATCATCATTGATCATTGTATATTTGTATTTAATGTGTGATCATCGTTTCAAGTTTTATTTATTTAATTAATCTATGATCACCATTTAATCATTTTGTATTTGCTAATAAGTGTCCTAATGAAAGCATGAAAAACATGCATGCATTTCATTGCAAAATATTTCTTATTCAGAACTGTGGATAACAAGATTCAATTCAATTTTTTTACCTCGTGTCAATGAATTATTTACATATTCATTGTACCTAATGTGATATAATTCCATTGAAAAATATTGTTCTCTCTCTCTCTCTGTCTCTCTCAATAAGCTTGAACAAATTCTTTCCTTTTGCAACTTATTTTACTATTCAACTTATTTTTATTACTATTCATACACGACTGAGCTACATTTTATAATGGGGGGGACATCCCCCCCTCCAAAATGCTCAAAATTTTATTATAACTACTAAAAAATAGGACATACAGAATTGTTATAAGAGCTGATCCCTCCAAATGAAACTAATTGCCCCCTATGTGTCCTTAACTACTTGTTTCATTCATATTTATTTAACTACTTTGACTTTTTTTCTCTCCATCTCTCCTCTCCCCAACACATCAACAAGCCCACAACTTTTATAAGTTTTACGGTTTTACTCACTTTTACTATTAGTTTCTCTTTTTAATATGTATTTTTCAATGTTATATTTTCTCGGCCCTTCCAAAAGAACTCATCACTAAATGCAAATGTTCTCATAATCTTACACCAACTCTCTTCAATCTCTTTACAAAAATTCATTAAAGTATTGATAAGTGGGTCATACATAGATAAATAGACACATATATATTTTTTGTGAATCAATATGATTATTTAGTCTTGACCCGCCTCCCTAAAGATAAATTTCTAGCTCCACCCCTGTATTCATAGATCTCACAGTACTTTTTAGTACTATTCATAAATCCACTGTACTATTTCAACTATGTTTTATCTTTATCTACAGTACTTTCAGTAAAAAAATTTCAATTTCAGCAAAATAAGTAGATCCTAAACGGACTCCAAGTCATTACAAAAAATATATTATTATGTTATTGTCCTTTTAAGGAAAGGGTGGTGGACTCAATGATGTTGAAGAACATATCATAGACAAGGTTTTAAGTTTCATTTAACACACTATTTTTGTTCATGGATTGGAATTTTAGAGATTTTTCATACACACATAGTAGAATAGTCTGGTAAAAAACTAATAATCTGTTTGTTTCGATGAAAAACCTTTTATGAATATAGTTTTCCTTGTTATTCTGTCTTTGGTACCATCAGAAGGAAGAAAAAAAAAAAACTACTTTGGTCTATGAAAAACCTTATTAAAAATATAACTTATTTTCGGAAACAATTCTATCTCATGTTAAGTTAAATAAACACAATTAAGAACTTAAGAAGCAATATAGAAACTATTGAAAATAATTCTATTTTTATTTTGAGGTTTCTACCAAAAAATACTTTTTGAAAAATTAATGACATATAACTTTTTTATTTATTTATATATGATAGAAATTTTCCTCTAATTTAATCTAAGTATATATACATATAATGTTCTCTTTTAGAGATTTAAATCCGGTCTCTTACCCCCTCGCAACCCACGTCCCATAAGCACTACTCGAAGAGTAATAATCATCGAGGTGTAATCCCATAGAACTAATCACACAGGAAATAGCTCCGAATTCCGAAGAGAGAGGGTGAGAATTAAGTTAGTTGAGCAAAATGGGACCAGGGACAGGTTGACAAGTTAAACTTAAAGAGAGAGAGAGAGAGAGAGAGAGAAAGGGAACAGAGACAGAAAGTAGTTTATCCGCCGCACTTTGATATCTCCGCCCTTCACTCTATTAACGGACTTACCAAAGCCCCTTTTCCAAACTCTCTTAAACCCAGACCCAAACTCACATTTCATTTCCTCAGATCTCTCTCTCTCTCTCTCTCTCTCTCACACACACACTCTCTCTCTCTCTCTCCCTCTCTCTGAGAAATCACACAAAAATGCAATCCTCGCTATCTCTCTCCCTCTCTCCCCACACTTCCCTCACCATTCCAAGGCCAAACCAATCTTCATTCACCACTTCGGCGAAGCCGATCAATCTCCGATTCTGCGGTCTCCGGCGCGAGGCGCTCGGAGATTTCTCTCCGCTCCTAACGCGCCGAGTCCAATTCAACTCCATTACCGCACGTCGTCGCTCTGCCGCTGACCTCGGCGTCTCCGCCTCGCTCTCCGGCGGCAACGGAAGCCCTCCCAAGTCCTTCGATTATGACTTGCTCATCATTGGCGCCGGCGTCGGTGGCCACGGTGCCGCCCTTCACGCCGTCGAGAAGGTACGCTCGCCCATGTCGCTTCAATTCGTTTTAGTTGAACTTGCAACGAAATGAATTCAGACTCTATAAGCTCAATTACAATGCTAATTGAGGTTAAATTATTTATATCAGCTTAGATCGTCATTTTCACATGCTTCTCTAAGTGAAGTATAAACTGACTTAGCTCAAAATTAAAATTAAAATTATTCAAGTCCATTTCGAACAGATTTAAAAATGCACATTTTCATGATATATATTTGAGCTTGAATTGACTATATTAGTTTAAATCATCTTTAAAAAAAAAGAAAGGAAAAAACAAAAAAAAAACTCTTTTTTGCATGCATGCTATCCAAAATTAATTATTTTAATATAATTTTGTACGATTTCAAACTGTTTCTGTTGGTTTTGGAGTTATCATTAAGAATAGTCTTTGCTGCATATTGTTTAGGAAGTGTTGAAATGAGAGAGTTAAATGCATCATTTTTTTTTTTCATGTAATTTGGTTATAGTAAACTTGTGGAGGAAATTATTGTATTGCTTCAGAGTGAATTTCAGATCATATGTATTCCTAATTTATATCAAATTTAGTCATTATCACACAGAAAGAATTGGAATTATATCCCTGCTAAAATGTGGTAATTGGTATTGTAGGATGTGGGTCTTTCGAGGTGGTGTAAAAAAAAAATTTTAAGTATTGTATTTGCTTTCTTCTTGCTTTTTCATTAGAGGTGAATAGTTCTAAATGTGATTGATACAGGGTCTGAAAACGGGCATTATTGAGGGAGACGTGGTGGGAGGAACGTGTGTAAACAGAGGTTGTGTTCCTTCTAAAGCTCTTTTGGCTGTAAGTGGTCGGATGCGTGAGCTTCAGAGTGAACATCACTTAAAGGCTTTGGGTTTGCAGGTAATAAGCTGGGATCATCATCTTTATTTTAAAGCTTAGCTAACTTTAAATCATATGTTTAGAGCACAAATTCTATTGTAATTTGTAAGTATGTTGGTGGGTTGCTGTAATTCAACTGTTTGCCTTCTTGCAAATCATGATAGGTTTCGGCTGCTGGATATGATAGACAGGGTGTGGCTGATCATGCAAACAATCTTGCTTCAAAAATCCGTAATAACCTGACCAATTCTATGAAGGCAATTGGGGTCGACATATTGACAGGTGTTGGCACCATTCTGGTAAGTTGTACATGCTACCATTTTGGATTCAGTGGTAACACAAACAAAAGCTCTTGTGGTCAATTAGAAAAAAAAATGAAAATTTTGAGCTGTCCAGAACATGGTTTTCTCTTTTTTCTTTAAATTAAGTTTGTGATTAAATGGTTCATAAATTTTGTTCATACTTACGTTTATTGTGCATTTTTCAAACCATTCAGGGCCCTCAAAAGGTGAAAGTTGGATCTGACAAAGTGGTAACTGCACAAAATATAATCATAGCTACTGGTTCTGTTCCATTTGTCCCAAAGGGCATTGAAGTTGATGGTGTGTATCATTTTCTTCTCATCCTTTTTATGGTTTCACTATTTTCTTTTAATGGGTCCAGCGTTCTTCTGGATGGTGGACATTGTGTGCCAGTATTCTACAATCTTCTGCTATGTTGTGCTCAGGAGATTTTAATTACTGAATAATGACCTGCAGGGAAGACTGTAATTACCAGTGACCATGCACTCAAATTGGAATCTGTTCCTGATTGGATTGCTATTGTAGGAAGTGGTTATATTGGTCTTGAATTCAGTGATGTATATACTGCACTTGGGAGTGAGGTAGCACATTTCTTTCCTTCTTTTAGCGATTGTTTCAAAACTAACACTATGTTTGGTTGCCCCTGGGAGGAGCGAAGGGAAAGGATAGAGAAAGGAATGTCAAAATTTGATGACCAGTTGCTTGCTTTTTTTATTGGTTCACTTTTTGATTGGTCTAGGGCTTGGGGAATCACATCTAGTGAATCTCTCCCTTTGTTCCTTAGCTCTCTTTTTCTTTGTAATTAGTTTCTTTTATCTGTTTTTGCTTTTCTCTCTTTTTTGTAACCTTTGATATGCTTTGTGCTTCTTTGCATAAAGCAGTTTTTTGAATTTACATCTTTCTTACTTATCAAAAAAAAAAAAACTTTGCTGAGAATACCTCAGATATTTTTCTTATAAGAAATATAGAAATTTATTGATAAAGGAAAGCTCAGATGGAGTATCCTAAAGATTACAATGTATATGTAGATGAAGAATACCTCAAAATCTGTTCTGCAAACTCCACATGGTTAAATAAACTTGCTTAAACATTCATTGAAGACTCCCTATTCAATAAAAAAGATTATTAAGAATGGATTTTAGACTCACGTTTACTGAGCTTTGCTTTCTTATTTGGTGTAAGAAATATTAGCCATGTAATTGATTCAGAATATGAATTTTATTATCCAGAATATGCCTTGTATATCTATAGGGTTTTATTTCATGAAAGATAGAAATCTTGACTCGGCAAACCAAAACCTTTTCTATTTAGCAATAAGCACAACAGCTTAGCGTCATATTTATGCATATTTATGTTGTTGTTGTTTTATCTGTGAAGGTTACTTTTATTGAAGCTCTAGATCAGCTCATGCCTGGATTTGATCCTGAGATTGGGAAGTTAGCCCAAAGGGTGTTAATAAATCCAAGGAAAATCGACTATCATACTGGAGTGTTTGCAACCAAGGTAACCTGTGGTTTATGTTCAACTATTTGAGTGTTTCCTGGGTAGTTGTTTCTGGCATTTATATTCTTTGGGTATATTCTCTTTATAGATAACACCAGCAAAGGATGGGAAGCCAGTCATTATTGAGCTTATTGATGCAAAGACCAAGGAGCCAAAAGACACTTTAGAGGTAACTTGAGTTCTGAGAACTAGTTGGAAATGCTGCCACTCATTGTCCTTTCAAAGTTATCTCTGTTCTTTGCTTTTCCCATTGACAATGTCCAAGAGAGCACAAGTAGATTGCCCAAACCTTTTCAATTTCCACAATACCAGAGCTGCAAAGAGCTTTATCCAAAATGGTCAAATGCTGCTGTCAATATTAATTTCTTTTCATATGCAGCCATGAATGACTAAATTATGAACTAGTTGATGAGAGCTTGCCAATGAAGTTATTGGTCCCATTAAATTGAGTGTTGAACAAATCAACCTGCGGCAAATTTGAGACTAAATAATGCCGTGTGAAATTCTGAAACCAAGTGTGTATTTCTTCAACTTTCTAGCAAAAAAAAGGCATATGTTTCAACTTTGACCCATCAAGAGTGCTCAATGATACCCGACTTCCTTTGAGAGCTTGCTTTCAATTTACTGTTGAACCTGGCTATTTAAATTCAAAAGCTTGATCCTTTGTGAATCTTAATCATCAGTAGTAGAGACACTTATGGGGAATCCCTGTTTAAGATTAGACCTTTTTGCTTTATATGTCGTCGCATGATGGCATCTGTAACAAACTTCTCAATTACTTTGCTACAGGTAGATGCAGCATTAATTGCAACGGGAAGGGCCCCATTCACACAGGGTCTTGGTTTGGAGAATGTAGGCTTTCTCAGATGCTTATGTGGTTGAGATTATAGATTCGTTGACCAAAGGGAAGTGGTTTCATGTTGATTTTGGTCTTTCTGCAGGTTAATGTAGCAACACAACGTGGTTTTGTTCCTGTTGATGAGCGCATGCGAGTAATTGATGCAAATGGCAATCTGGTTCGTTTTGAATATTTGTATAAGCAAAATCCTTGTGTAGTTCCAGCCACTTGTTACTGACACTAAATTATGAACATTAGGTCCCTCACTTGTTTTGCATTGGTGATGCTAACGGCAAGATGATGCTTGCTCATGCAGCCAGTGCACAAGGAATTTCAGGTAAGTGATAATCAACTGATTGTCTGCTGTTTCAAATATAATAGCACAATACTTTCTTTGACATCCATTTCATCCTTTTTTAAGTGGTTGAACAAGTCACTGGAAGAGATCATGTGCTCAATCATCTGAGTATCCCTGCTGCTTGCTTCACTCATCCTGAAATCAGTATGGTTGGATTAACAGAGGTAAATTTTGAATCTTCTAACTGCATTCCATTGTTTGATATAGTGATGTTGTTCGCTTTGCTAATTATATTCCCATTATGCGTATAAAATATCCCTTTCCCATGTATTTTTTCTTTCTTTAATGAAAACAAGAGCTCCTATCAGCATTCCTGCTTAATAGGCAGCAATTTTGACTAAATATCTAAAATTTGCAGCCTCAAGCAAGGGAGAAAGCTGAAAAAGAGGGATTTGAAGTAAGCATTGCCAAGACAAGTTTTAAGGCTAACACAAAGGCCCTAGCAGAAAATGAAGGGGAGGGACTTGCCAAGGTTACATTTCTTTTACTTTTGTGCGTTGATTTATCTACCCCCTAGCTTAAATAAGTGGTAACACTGTTTCTATATTGTTTTCATGCAGTTGATATACAGACCTGACAACGGTGAGATACTTGGAGTCCATATCTTTGGGTTGCATGCTGCAGACCTCATCCACGAAGCATCCAATGCAATTGCTTTGGGGACGCGTATTCAGGTAGATTTTGTGTGCCAAGACTACCATGTTTATGCACTTAAATTGCTACTTTTAGTTTAATTTGGCCTTGGTAATGAGGCTTTAGTTTCTTTGGTAATCAACTCTGAACATTTGTTACTCATCTTAAGGCTAAGAGTGAAACTGTTTTATGACAATGAGCTCCAGCTCAAAATGTCCCTCCTTTCCTTGTAAAAGCAAGGTGAAGAATGAGGTTGTGGATGCAAGAAAAACTGGGTGCTTGTGTAACTTACCAAAACTGTTTATGCTGCTCAGCAATTCATTGTTATTGTATCTTTTGCACCATGCAGGATATCAAACTTGCAGTTCATGCGCATCCAACCTTGTCCGAGGTGCTTGATGAATTGTTTAAATCAGCAAAGGTGAGTTGTACTGAACACCACTAGAATGTTTTCCTTTTCCATGCTAAATTGTAAGACAATGATAACTAGGATAGCTTGGCAGTTGATATATGAATGGCTGGCAAGATATTAGTAGCGTATGAAGCATGTCTTGTTACATTTTGTAATTCTTTAGACTCCTTCATGTACATTTCTATGTACATGAAGTAGTCTCATTCAATACAATTCTTAGGTACTTGTTAAAAAAAAGGGCTTTAAACATATGCACATCCCTGTTGAATACAGTTAGCTCCACAGTAGGCATAAAAAAAAAAAAATTCTAATATTGCATTATCTTTATATTACTTGCGCATCGAATGGCTATTTTAATGTCTTTCTGATGTGTAAACCCATAACTTAATATGGGCAGGTTAAAGCTCAAGTTTCTAGCCCAGTAAATGAGCCAGTTGCAGTCTAAGATTCTCAACAAATCAATATATATTTTTTGAAGAAATTTGCTTGTCATAGGGAGTTTCAAGGAAATATGCACGTACAAGCATCAGAAGAGATCAACACATTAGCGACTCTACAGAAAGAAAGAACAGACTACAAGAACAGGCCAATTTCTCAATAACAGTTGGGGCCAAAATATTTTGCAACTTGGTATCTTGGTTTCTTAGTTTTGTCCATGTCTTGCAGAGATACTTGTATTCATAATGCTTTGATTTGGAAACTTTTCCGCTTCTAAAATTTTTGGTTAACATTAGAGGTTTTAATAATAGCGAGGCTATTTAATGTTTGCAACCTGTTGTCTTTGTTTTCTAGTTTTGTCAATGTCTCAGAGATATTTTTATCCATAATGCGTAGCGTTGATTCAGAAACATTTCTGCATCAAAGCCATTTTGCATTTCTTCTCAAAGTTTTCACCTAAACGTCTGGAACAAAAGAGTATCAGCATTGAAGAATGCTACTCTTTCTTATTTTACCATTCCAAAAAGTTACTTTATCAATTATACCATACCATTTTACAATACACCCTACATCCAAAAACTCTATTATTTTACTTTTTCATTAAAATATTATTTTTTAATATTTCTTTTACATCATCATTTTTTTTCAGTTAAGGATATGATTCTAACGGAAAAGGAGTAGAATAAAATATATATATATTTTTACCATCGTGTTACAGTACAATTCTAAACTTAGAATTGTACTGTAGCACTATTGCAAAAAGTTTTGCAATAGTGAGATATACCATTTTTCGATGCAAAGATTTTTGAGCTATGAAATGCCAAAAATACCTTAGATATAGTATTAGCATTTTTTAATGCTAATGCTTTAAGGGCTCTAAAACAGGCTTGTTTAGAGCGAACCTACTCCTCCCTTGAAAACCACCCATTATGATAGAGGATTATTTAACAAACCTCTGGGGTCAGCTATGATCCTTGTCAAACTAATCAAAGATTGAGAACCATTTAACACTGACCACGAATTTATTTTTGAAAAAAATGTTGATGGACAATGCACAAAGTCCTTTTTCTATTCCAGATACTCAAGACATGCATTTCATTAAACGACAGGGCAACGAGAAGACAAGGCGCATGGCAAAGGCATTCTAGTTACCTGCAGGCTGCAGCTCTAATAAGTACCAACCAATCCCAAAGGGGCTGTTTGGTGAGTGAGTTCAAACTCACATTTTCACATTTTAAACAACATTACACACATTTTCACACATTTTCACCCACACGTATTTCAAAAAACTTCAAATAACAATTCTCAACTACTCTACCAAACTCCCCCCAAAGTCTCAAACTTTGGATCTGCTAAGGACATCATTGGACTAATCAAAGTTGAGAACTATTTTTTGTTTTTAAAATGTTAATGGGCATTGTCAAAATACTTTTTTTTAGTCCAGGTACTCAAACATATCTATGAGAAATCTCCTTCAATTAGATATGGATTTAAAGAAAGGGACATCAAAAGAATTGACCACTGAGCCGTAGGAGGCAGGAGAAACTCTCAAGTACGGTTCTAAGGAAAGGAATTTCCCTGCCTATTCTGACCGGGAGAACAGGCCATTTAACAGGAAAATTTTGAACTTGCGGAGGCTTGGTAGGCCATTCAATAGGAAAATTCTGAAATTGCAGAGCTTGGTTTGATCAAGCCGCTGAATATTGGAAACAACCTAGATTCGATCAAGCCGCTGAGTATTGGAAACAAGCTAGATCGCTTACTCCCAGGAATTATATTGCGGCACAGAATTGGTAGAAGATCAAAATGTCATGAAACAGGAATTATATTGCGGCACATAATTGGTTGAAGATCACAATGTCATGAAACAGAAGCGCAAAGTGAAGCCAAGGCACAGGGCAAATCATTCGAAATACGTGGGTATTAGCCAATCCCAACCATTTCTAAAATACCATAACAAAATTCATTAATCTCCACCATTTTTTATGACACCCCTAATCATAATCAATAAGCTTCAATGGTTCTTGTTAGGCGACAGAAACAAAGTATACTTAAGCATGAATTAAAAATACATGATCGATGCTTCCAATTCTTCAAGTCTGGCTACAAAAGGAGTTAGAATACGGGTATGGGCTAAGTAAATCAATGGGCAGCCTTGGTTCTATTGAAAATACCAGTGTAAGTGAAGACCCGATTAGAAATGATATAGATAAAAACACTCTTAGTGGGAGCGATAGTGACAATTCTAGTTACAGTAATGTTGATCATTTAGTCGGCGTTAGACATTCATAATTTCGTATACTCCCAATAGGAAAGTATGAACATCAACGTGTACAGTCATCACTGTAAACAAAAGTTAAGGCGGGTTTGAAATCTAGCTTTTTTTTTTCTTTTTTTTTCTTTTTTTTAAGTTCCCCTGAAAAAATATCACATAATTACGTAAAATTGTTAGCACAATGAATCCAAATAAGCATGAGCGACAAGTTCACACAAAAATCAAAAGCAAAATCTGGTAGGAAATTATATCACGGAAGAAGACAAGCTCATGATGGAAGCAATCAGAGGGATCATTTTCTTTTAACACTAACCACTTTTGGAAGAAGTTGCGATATTTTCCCAAATCTCAATTTAAATATTTTGTAACCTTAACACATTCATATTTTTGCTATAGTAGAATAGAGTCAAAATTTGTTTATTTGCATCAAGCTTTCGAGGGGCACTTTCAAGACTTATTCAAACCAAGTAAAACTAGTCCCAATGAAACAAGAATTCACATAACTGTAGGTTAAATCAGTTGCCAAACAAAAGCTCACGAGTAAGGTTCATATAAGTATCCACATCAAAATCTGAGCACTACTGATATGACAATCCACCCAAGATCTGATAAGAATTACAAAAGAAAGCAAGCAAATAACGAAAGCAATAAGAATCTTTCTTCTTTGTCTAGTGACTTGAAAGCAATACTCCCAAACCCACCTCAAAAGTGTGCTTAAAAGATAGTTTAATTGCTTATCAGCACAACATTGTCGTACCCCAAGAGTACAGCATAATTAGCTTACATCCTTACTCCATGGTACACAATAATTAAAAATCTGTTGTTCATCTTGAATTCATTGCTGATTCAATTCCTCATAGTCAAACATAGCCACCACCAATACAAGCCAGTTCCATCTGCCCCATCTCAAACAACTATGGTGCACAAAACTATTGATCTTAAGTTAGTGTACTACACTACTTTTTGCTGGGAGGTTACCCCCATCAATAAAGGAAAGGAAATCCACCTACTGGAGAAACTCAACCTTGCATTGTCTTTTCTACAGGAGAATCTGGCCAGAAAATGAACAATACCTACAGATTCAACCCTACGTATTATTCTTCATTAGACCATTGACCAATCCCCTAACCATGCCTCAAATACAAACTTATCCAAAATCCCTTCCAAATAGGAGAAAATGTCATATAAAAGTAGAGTCCACTAATGCTACCTAAGGTGACATGTTGACAATAAGGACATTCTTTTGAGTCCTGCATAAGACCTCAGACCAGATGGTTGTAAGACCATACATATATGATCAGAGTGAGCTCCTTCTAAGAAATTAACTCTAAATGACCTGATAACTTGTTCACTCTACACAAACTAATGAGGTAATGAGACTTGGCAAAGGAAGTAGTAAGTAGGCTGTTATCTAAGTGATCATCAACCAAGGTTTCCCAGTCCAAGTAATCTTGAAATCAAATTTGCCATCAATTTAGAATCATACTACATTATCTCAAACAGAAATTAATAAACATCCTAATTTGAACCAGTAATTTATAAATACACATCACTCGTCACTAAAAACATCCATGGTACAAAAAGCCAACAATTTAACATGAATCCTCTTGCAGGATTCCGCAATTACACTCCTCAACAAGCAATCTTAACCAACATATAAAACAAACCGTCATCTAAAGCTACAATCATCATCATTCATCAACTTCACAAATTTCAAAAACAAATAAGACAGTAAGGCATAGGCTCCAAATTCTCAATTAAAACTTAAAAAGTATCCTTAAACAAACATAAGTAACAAGGCATGAAGAGTGCAGCCCCTACTAGGAATTAAACAAAACCCCATTAGAGTACCATCAAATCCCTATCTAAAACATAAAGGCAAAACCATAGATCTTAAAACAAAAGAAAAAACGATTTCCATTTCTGACTGTCTTTTTTGTCTGTCCATTCATCTACTCTTCCTCGCTAGCACCCTCAGCACTCTTGTTGTTGTGCTTCCTGGCATACCTCTGGTTCCTCAGAAACTTTGGATCCATCTACACCCAAAATTTAATAACATCAAAAACATTAGCTTTTTTTGCATAAAAACATTGAAAATCATCAAAAACCCAACAAAGAGAAAAAGAAAAAGTACCCCTTTGGTGGAGATGTGGCGGTGCTTGCGGGGTTTCTTGATGCCATTCTTGTGGGCCTTGTAGGACTGGTTGTGAGCTGTGTGATTCTTCGACTTTGCCATCTCTGAAAACCCAAAATAACACACACACACACACACACACACTGTTACTTGATTAATCAATCTCACAAAAACCCAAATCTGAATTTCTGTTTTAGAGAGAGAGAGAGAGAGAGATTGGACGCACCTGGAAGCAAAGAAAGAGGTGTGGCACAGCTAGGGTTATGTGCTTTTGACGGAGCAGAGCTAGCCGAAATGAGAGGATTGGCAGCTTTTATATGATTCTGTGGGAGGAAAGAAACCCTAGTTCTGTATTATGTTAAATGACGGATTTGCCCCTCTTGGGTTTTTATGGGGTTCGGCCCAGAAAAAGGATTCACTGAAGTAGATGGCCCTTTTGTTTTCTATCATTCTTGTGGCCCAGATAATATATGGGCTTTTTTAGTTCTTTCATTGTGACAAAAAAAAGAAGAAGAAGAAGAAGAAGGAAATTATAGAGTAATAGTTAGCCCTTCAGCTTTAAAATGTAATACTCAGCCAGCTCATTGTTTAATTATTATTATTATTTTTTAAGAATAATGATGCATCCATAATATTTTTACAATAAATCTTAGTTGGCAAATTGTTACTAGTTATAATATGAGTTTACCATTAATAAACATGTATATACCCCAATGGGCATCCACAAGTACCTTTCCTGTCCAAAAATGTACATACCCATATAAAATCTTATAAGTGAATATATATAGCCCTAAAAATAAAAATATATTTATAATTTATTATTGTTATTTTTATGTGACAAGTTGGGAGGAAAGTAATCTTCACCTACACCCTGAACCCGCTACATATTAAGATTTAAATCCCCACTCTTACCTTATACCTTATTTGCTTTATGGATTGGTTAAAATTAAATTACCATGTCTATCTACAAGGACTTTTTTGAATGGCACCTATGTATATGTAGACATTACAACTTTCAATTAGGTTTATACAAAAAAAGTACTTTTTTTTTTTTAATGGAAACAAATAAAATACTTTAATATCCATAAAATGTCCCCCAAAAAAACTTTACTAAAAATAAAGATTAAAAAAATGTTTAACAAAAATTAAAAAATCAATTTATTTTACTATTCAACTAACTTTTACCATTATTTCAACTATTTCAACAAAAATATATTTGTGGGGCCCGGCCCAGAAATGATGGGCTATTCCAAATTCAGGCCCGTCCGAGGAGCGTCCTGTCCGAAGAGAAACCACGTATGAAGCATTACTCAATCCCAATAAACGCCAAGGAAACCTGTCCGAGGAGTAACACCTCCTCGGACCTCACAAAGCCCAGACGAGGAGCTCTCCCCAGCCACTTCAGTTCATCCTCCCAACATATAAAATGAATAAAATCCAAAATATCCCATGGAGAGCTACCACCACATTAATTGCGCCCCAACCACCCTCTTGGCCGCATTAATGAGGAAATGACCCCTGAACAGTACCGCCTTGGCCTCTGCAACTCACATAGGGAGAGATGAAGGCGTCTGATGGGACAGCCACTCAAGTAGATGCTTAGATGGTCAACAAGTGTAGGGTTGAGATGAGAGAAGGGAGCTATATAATGTAGTGGAGTCCCTTAGAGAAGGGGACGAAAAATTCTGTATGAGGAACTAGAGAAATAAACTTACACGTGAGAGATCCATTTTCGTGTCTTTATTTTCTGCAATCATATTGCCCATGCATCAGACTGAATAGACTCGCTGAGGCCAAGTTCTTTGACCCATCCTCTACAAATATTTATTGTGGGTTGCGCTTTGGGCCAGGGCCTGATCAATCAAATTTGGGCCAGGAAAATCGTGCAACTACAATTGGCGCCGTCTGTGGGAAGAACTAGAGCATCAACTAGCACAACGGTCAAGCATGGCAGAACTAGGTCCGCACCAGGAGAATCCTTACCAGGCTGACTCCCAACAGACACAACCCCCCGAGTCCCAGAGGCAAAATAACCCCGTCAACCCAGGCCACAGGGGAAATCGTGAGGGAAGTGTGCATATTATCCGGACAAGCCAGAGTCACACTCAGACAGGTAGTTACGTGTCCCAGAAGCGAAATAGTCACCAGGCCATGCAACGAGAGATAGATGATCTAAAGAGGAAGCTACGACGAGCACAACGAAGGCGATCTCCTTCAGACTCAGACAAGTCCTCTAATGCGGAGGATGTGAGTTACCGACGGAGGTCAAGGACCCCCCCAAGTGAAACCTTTACCTACGAAAAGGAACCACGCCCTGTGCGGAAGTATGAGAGCACATCTAGTAAGGGTTCGGGAAACGACGCCATGAAGAAGGCGTTGGATCAGGTTTCAAGGTCCCCCTTCACGTATAGAATCGAAGGGGCTGAGCTGCCCCGACGGTTCAACCAACCAGCATTCGCCATCTACAGCGGTCGATCAGACCCGGTAGAGCATGTGAGTCAATTTAACCAAAAGATGGCGATCTATTCGCAAAATGAGGCCCTTATGTGTAAAATCTTCCTGTCCAGCTTGGGATCAATGGCGATGAGGTGGTTCAACGGCCTGAAGACAAATTCCATAAGCTCTTACAAGCAGCTCACTCGGGATTTCTGCTCTCGCTTTATCACCAACACCAGAGTCCCCAGGCCCCTCGGTTTGCTATTGCCCTTGTCCATGCACGAGGGAGAGACTCTGAAAGCATACTCCGATAGATACTGGGAAGTATATAATGACCTGGATGATAACCACGATGCTGTCGCTATCAGCACATTCAAAAGCAGCCTCCCCACCGACCATGGCTTAAGGAAATCCCTCACTGGTAAACCGGTTGCCAACGTTGATCAGTTGAGGGATAGGATAGACAAGTACAAAAGAGTGGAGGAAGATCAGCTGCAAGGGAGGGGGAAGGAGAAGGTTATCCACCCCAAAGCAAATGATTTCAGGTCGGAACGGCACAATCATGGTCAGCCGAGGAGAGATTTTTCGCGACAGTCTGGGCAGAGTAATCCGCAAACAGTGAATGCCATATTTAGAGAGCCCGTACAACAGGTACTGGAGAAAGTAAGAGATGAACCCTATTTCAGGTGGCCGGGAAAGATGGCTGGAGAACCTTCCAAACGTAACCAGAACCTGTACTGCCACTATCATCAAGACCATGGGCACACTACTGAGGACTGCAGGAATCTGTGGAATCATCTGGATCAGTTGGTCCGAGAAGGAAAGTTACGTCACCTGCTGCACCCGTCGAGTGGCCACACCGGCCAAGCAACACAAGAGCCTCGAAAGGACGTGACCTTAAGACCACCCACCGGGACGATACATGTCATCTTCGCTGCACCAGGAAGAACGGGACCACCCATCCCCAGGGTGTTAGCCGTTGATCGGCTCCCCTCCGGGAGCAGGCAGAGGGAACACAAAAGGTCAAAAAGGGGAAGCTCTTTGATACTGGGGTTCTCGGATGAGGATAAGAGAGGAACTATTCAACCTCACGATGATGCCTTGGTGGTCACTCTGAGGATTGGGGGCTTTGACGTGAAAAGGGTGTTGGTGGATTCGGGAAGTGCAGTAGAGATAATGTACCCTGATCTATACAAGGGGCTGAACCTGAAGCCAGGAGATTTGGCAGTTTATGACTCCCCCCTTCTTAGCTTCGAGGGAAGAATGGTTACGCCAAAAGGACAAATCCGACTACCCATACAGACGGGGACGGAGGTGGTGGAAGTGAATTTTATCGTCGTCGACGTTTATTCACCCTACACCGCGATAGTCGCCAGGCCATGGATCCACGCCCTGGAAGCCGTAACCTCCACACTTCATCAGAAGGTGAAATACCCATCCAAAGGACAAGTGGAAGAGATCCGAGGAGATCAGGCCGTATTTAGGCAGTGTATGGTGGCCGCCGTCTTACATCGGCCCCAGAAAGTTTATAGCAATCAGCCGCCTCGGCAGAGTAAGACAACGAACTGGCCGAGGAGATAGGGTGTGAAAGTTTAGATAAAATCGCTGTCAACGACGACCCGGAGAAGTTCTTTCTGGTCGGCTCGGAATTGCCCTCTCAAGAAAAGGAGGAACTGGTCGGATTTCTTAGAGAAAATGTCGACGTGTTCGCATGGGAAGCCTACGACGCCCCGGGCGTCAATCCCAGCCTTATTTGTCACCACCTGAACGTCAACCCCTCTTCCATTCCGAAGAAGCAGCCACCCCGACGCCCTTCAAAGGAACATGCTAGTGCCGTAAAAGACGAAGTGGCAAAGCTAAAAAGAGCGGGGGCTATCAAAGAGGTCTTTTACCCAGAGTGGCTGGCAAACACGGTGGTGGTAAAGAAGAAGACAGGGAAATGGAGGGTCTGCGTAGACTTCACGGACCTGAACAAGGCATGCCCAAAGGACCCATTCCCCCTACCCCGAATTGATCGATTGGTGGATGCAACCGTGGAGCACCCTCGAATGAGCTTCCTGGACGCCTTCCAAGGCTATCATCAGATACCCCTTGCGCTAGAGGACCAAGAGAAAATGGCTTTCATGACGCCCATCGGAAACTATCATTACAAGGTGATGTCGTTTGGGCTAAAGAACGCAGGCTCAACCTACCAAAGAATGATGACTCGGATGTTTGAACCACAACTGGGCAAGATCATTGAGGTTTATATAGATGATATGGTCGTCAAGAGTAGAAGGGCGTCCGAGCACGTGAAGGACCTCGGAACAATCTTCACCATATTAAGGGAGCACCGGTTGCGGCTGAATGCCTCCAAATGTTCATTCGGGGTCGGGTCTGGGAAATTCCTAGGGTATATGGTCACCCACAGGGGAATAGAAGTAAGTCCCGATCAAATTAAAGTCATTAACAGCCTACAGGCTCCTCGGAATCCGAAGGAAGTACAGAAGCTCACTGGTATGATTGCGGCATTGAACTGGTTCATATCGAGATCGGTGGATCGATGTCGGCCTTTCTACCTCCTGATAAAAAGTGGAAAGAGTTTGCATGGTCGGAGGATTGCGTTCAGGCTTTCCAGCAACTTAAAGACTACCTGTCCCGACCACCCATCATGTCCAGCCCTGAGGCGGATGAGGTGCTGTTTGCCTACATCGCCGTAGCTCCCCACGCTGTAAGCCTGGTACTGATACGGGATGATAATGGGGTGCAACGACCGGTGTACTATGTGAGCAAATCACTACATGAGGCCGAGGTGCGATACCTACCTTTAGAAAAGGCAATTCTGGCAATAGTGCATGCAACCCGAAAACTTCCTCATTACTTTCAGGCGCACACGGTCATCGTTTTGACTCAGCTTCCCCTCCGAGCAGTGCTTCGAAGCGCTGACTATACAGAAAGGATCGCCATGTGGAGTGCGCTCTTGGGAGCCTTTGATATAAAATATATGCCCAGATCCTCCATCAAAGGGCAGGTCCTCGCAGACTTGGTAGCGGAGTTTGCTGAGCCCTCCATAGAAACAATAACCGAGAAGAGGGACATGGATGGGAAGTCGGTTGGTGCGATCTCAACAGGGAGGAACACGCATTGGAAGGTCTACGTAGACGGCGCAGCCAACCAGAGAGGGTCAAGAGTTGGGATAGTTTTAATATCCCCGGACGGTGCTGCCATTGAAAAATCATTAAGGCTCGGATTCTCGGCTACGAACAATGAAGCCGAATATGAAGCCTTACTTCAAGGGATGACGATGGTTCAAAGGATGGGCGGAAAAATGATAGAAGCGTTCTCGGACTCCAGACTGGTAGTCGGACAGGTGATGGGTGAGCTGGAAGCCCGAGATACTAGGATGCAAGAGTATCTGGGACAAGTTAAGCGGCTGCAGACGAATTTTGAGTCCTTCAATCTGACACACATTTCCAGGAGTGGCAACACCCATTCGGACTCGCTGGCCACTCTCGCCACGTCCTCGGCACATAATCTGCCGCGAGTGATCCTGGTTGAAGATCTAGCCCAGGCAAGTCCCATCAGTAGAGGCCCTGCCAGAGTCCACCAGATCAGAAAGAGTCACAGCTGGATGGATCCCATAAAGAACTTCCTGCAAAACGACGTCTTGCCGGAAGAAAAATTGGAAGCCGAGAAGATACGAAGGAATGCTCCTCGGTTTTGGCTGTCAGAGGACCACAAACTATATCGGCGCTCCTATTCTGGACCGTACCTACTCTGCGTACACCCAGAAGAATCCGAATCTCTGCTTGAGGAGTTACACGAGGGGATTTGTGGAAGTCATACCGGAGGGAGATCGCTGGCACACAGGGCACTTACCCAGGGGTACTGGTGGCCGAACATGCAGAGAGAGGCCCAAGAATACGCTAAGAAGTGTGATCAGTGCCAAAGATTCGCCCCGAATATCCACCAACCCGGAGGAGTTCTCAACCCCCTCTCGAGTCCATGGCCGTTCGCACAATGGGGCCTTGATCTAGTTGGGCCCTTCCCCAAGGCCGCAGGGAACAAGCGATACATAATAGTCGGAACGGACTACTTCACTAAATGGGTGGAGGCTAAACCATTGGCCAACATTAGGGACGTCGACGCCCAAAAATTCATCTGGAAGAACATCATCACCCGCTTTGGGACCCCGCGTACACTCATTTCCGACAATGGTCTGCAGTTCGACAGTAAAAACTTTAGGGAGTATTGCCGCGAGTTTGGAATCATCAACCGATATTCCACCCCCGCCTACCCTCAGGGAAATGGACAGGTCGAAGCCGTGAACAAGGTCATAGTGAACGGAATGAAGAAGAGGTTGGACGAGGCGAAGGGGAGATGGGTAGAAGAACTCCCCCATGTCTTATGGACTTATCAGACAACGCCGCGACGATCGACCGGTGAGACCCCCTTCTCGATGACTTACGGGGCTGAGGCCGTGCTCCCGATTGAGAACAACTTTCCTACACTGAGGTCTAGATCGTTTACCCCAAGCGATAACGACGAGTTATTGGAACGGAGTCTGGACCTAGCCAAAGAAATAAGGGAAAAAGCGATGATTCATGTGGCCTATTATCACCAGAAGCTGAGACAAGGGTATGATGCTAACGTCAAACCACGGCCTCTGGGGCCAGGTGATCTCGTAATGAGGAAGATTCTTGGCAGCGCAAAGAACCCCTCTTGGGAGGAAGATTCTTGGCAGCGCAAAGAACCCCTCTTGGGGCAAGTTGGGGCCCAATTGGGAGGGACCATACCGTGTCACATCCGTGGCCAGGATAGGCACCTACTACCTAGAATATTTAGATGAAAAAGCTGTACCTCGACCATGGAATGTAAATAACCTCAGAAGATATTATTATTAATGAGAATGGCTTAGCACACGTTTTCTTTCATGATTATCCGCTGCTTGCTGGGCTACTGACAACTATTCATAGTTTTAAACAGAACCCAAGTCCTGCATGGCTCCTCGAACCACAGACTTGGGGGAAATTATTACTAATATAAGTTTTAAACAGAACCTAGTCCTGCATGGCTCCACGGACCACAGACTAAGGGGGGATCTTAAGTCCACGCTTACACAGTTTTAAACAAACCTAATGGCTCCACGGACCACAGACTTAATACTTAAGGCAACTATTCATAGTTTTAAACAGAACCCAAGTCCTGCATGGCTCCTCGGACCACAGACTTGGGGAAATTATTACTAATATAAGTTTTAAACAGAACCTAGTCCTGCATGGCTCCACGACCACAGACTAAGGGGAAATTAATACTTAAGGCAACTATTCATAGTTTTAAACAGAACCCAAGTCCTGCATGGCTCCTCGGACCACAGACTTGGGGAAATTATTACTCATATAAGTTTTAAACAGAACTAGTCCTGCATGGCTCCACGGACCACAGACTAAGGGGAAATTAATACTTAAGGCAACTATTCATAGTTTTAAACAGAACCCAAGTCCTGCATGGCTCCTCGGACCACAGACTTGGGGGAAATTATTACTAATATAAGTTTTAAACAGAACCTAGTCCTGCATGGCTCCACGGACCACAGACTAAGGGGAAATTAATACTTAAGGCAACTATTCATAGTTTTAAACAGAACCCAAGTCCTGCATGGCTCCTCGGACCACAGACTTGGGGGAAATTATTACTAATATAAGTTTTAAACAGAACCTAGTCCTGCATGGCTCCACGGACCACAGACTAAGGGGAAATTAATACTTAAGGCAACTATTCATAGTTTTAAACAGAACCCAAGTCCTGCATGGCTCCTCGGACCACAGACTTGGGGGAAATTATTACTAATATAAGTTTTAAACAGAACCTAAGTCCTGCATGGCTCCTCGGGCCACAGACTTGGGAGAAATTATTGCTTATGGTAGATTGGGAGATCATTACTTAAAGGAAACCATTTTAATACGTGCGCGCAGTCTGGCACCATCGCAACCCTCAGATGCGCAGCCCAAAAACCCATTTTTATCTTGACCGTTTATCTGTATCTACATAGTTGCAAATGTTTAAAGAAGAGCGCTACTGACGTGCATCCATAGTAAGCAAAACGAACATTTTATATTAATATTCCGAGTACATTAGAAGGAGAGGTCCTTACAAAAGAGCGGGAAAATTGGACGACTCTCGGTCAAAAAAGGAAAGAGTACAAAAATCAAAAGCCTAGAAGGCTAAGCCTCAGCAGGAGGATCTCCTTTCTGCTCGGGCTGAGGAGGCGGAACCTCGATGGTAGAGTCTACGACGGGATCATTCGCCATATCGGGCACAAGGACAGCATCAGGCGTCGCCAGATCCTGCTCAGAGGCAGCTTGGACACCCTCAGGATGCGCTCGGATCTCTTTAGGATAGAAGATGCTCTCGGGCAGTCTCAGCGCCGAGTCAGCAGGAACTCCTGCAGCGTCGAGGGCACGAGACCATGAGATATCGCAATACTCCCGGCATACCTCGGGGATTTCCTCGGATAGCCTGGCCTCCGTCTCTTCGGCCCCGAGCTGGCGTGCGGCACTCTTCTCAGCCTCTGTGGCCTCTCGGATCAGTTGGGCCTCCTCTTTGGCCCGTCGCAGCTCATCCTCGACCCTTTGCAGAGCGGTCTTGAGATCCTGCACTGCCTGTTTCTCGGTGGCAAGGTTAATCTGGGTCGAGAACAGCTCCTTGCGCTGGTCCTCCGCCTGGGCCTCAGCACTCTTCAAACCAGCCTCTGCAGACTTACGCCGGTTCTCCGACTCCTTGAACTTGTCCATAAGTTCAGCGTAATCGTGCTGGAGGGACCCCAAGGTTTTCTCCACCTCCGCTCGCGCCTGGTTCTCGACCTCAGCCCGACTACTGTTACCGCGGCAAAATTCCTCAGCCACGAACACCTGCTGGGTAATCTACAAACGAAACAAGATTGCTGTAATCTGAGGTCAAATAAATTAATGAAACAGTAAAAGGATTACTTACCATCGCGAGATCCCTTTTAAGGGATAGGAAGATCTCGGGCTGAGAGAACCGCCTATAAGCCTCCATATCCCGAGGAAGAAGTAGGGGCTGCTCTAAGGCCTCGGCCACGTAGCCCGCCCGGCCTCGATTGTACTCTCGGATCGAAGCATTGTAGGGAATGGCCACCCCATCCAGCTCCAATCTGGGGCCCCATACACGCGGGGTAGCACGTACTTCCGCAAGAGTCTCCTCGTCTCGACTCTCCGAGGAGTTGCCCCTTCTGCTCCTTGGCGCGCGAGTGGTTTTTTGCTGCTTGGTCGGTTGGGCAACCACCTCGCCCTCCTCAGGAGTGTCGGCCGGCCTTTTCTTCTTTAAGTCCGGATTAACCTTAAGGCCAAGGTCTGAGGTGTCCGTAGGAGCCACAGGAGGGAGGGTCTTGCCCTGTGGTGGAGTTGGCGCCTTCGAGGACTGTCCTTTCGGCAACCGGCCTTTCCCTCGGAAGGCCATCAGCTCCTTTAGAGTTTTTCCTTTTTCTGCCATGGGCTCTATCTCCTCGTCCGAAGTATCGTCCGAGCAGATAACGATGGAAGGAACACCAACTGCAGAATGTCGGTCCCGCTCTCCTTCGGGATCAGAAAATTCCACCAGGGGGGTCTGTTGAACTTCCTCCTCAAAATAAAACTCGTCTATTTCTGCCTCAAGGGAAAGACGAGATGATTCAGCTTCCTCTTCGACCTGAGCGGCAGCACCAGGCTCGTTTGGCGGAGGTAGCTGCTCTGCCAAGTAAGGATCTCTAACACCGGGCAACACAACTGGTGGCAGATCGTGTTCAGCTAGGAGCCCGTCCCTGGACACGTCAATCCTAGCCAACCTCGGACTACCAGCCCTTATGGCGTGACCGATAGCCTGGAAAGAGCTGCTCAGGGGTTGATAGCCCAGAACCAGATGGGCAGCACGCAACTGCCCGTCCTCGGAAACGTAGATCTCCGACCTAAGAAGGTAGTTCAGCGTTGGCACGTTCACAAAGTTTAGCCGAGGGGCGACGTGAATTTTATCTGCAAACAATCAAGGAAAAGAGGATTAGTCCACGAAATCTTCCAATTATAAAGAAAGCAAAAAGTGTAACCCCTCAATGCTAAATCCTATCCCAAAAGGGACCGATCCTAGAGACGCCGCACCTGGGTTTCTTGCCCGAGTTGGACAATGAATACCGTCGAACCACTCCCCAGAAGCAATAAGGAAATCATTCTTCACTGTCTTATTGGATATTGGGAGACAAGAGATCAACCTAACGTCCTCGTTCCGGGATTTAAGATAATACCCCTCATCCCCGAGGCGATGACATTCGTACATATAAGCCACATCGTGCCAAGTAAGGCCTAGATTCATCCGCTCGTTTAAGATATCTACACAGCCTAGTATCTTGAACATATTCGGGGCACACTGGTACGGCGTCAACCTATGGTTGAACAAGTACTCCCTTGTAATCCTACGCATGGGAAGTGTCATCCCTCCCTCTATGAAGGCAATCATGGGGATAACGACTTCTCCCGCACGCTTATCTGTCAATATTCCTTCAAGAGGACAGTACCGCAGCCCAACCCCCGGGGGAATGTGATATTTAGCCCTAAAGGCCTCCATAGCGGCGGGGGTGTTAACTAATTTCTCAAATCTACCCATCTGGACTGAACCGGGGAACAAAAGTAAAGACTCAGAAAAAAAAAGTAGAGTCCGAGGAGGAAATTGAAACAGCAAGATGAACGAAATGTACTGGTACCTTCACAAAACGTTCAATGAGGCGGCTGGGAATCTCTCGTGGACGAAACGCTTCACAAAAACGGCTACGATGGCGTAACGGTCGCAAGTGTTCGTGTACCTCTGGGGTTCGATGGAGTTCTCTGGAAGCCTCTAAGGTTTGTGAAATGCAGATAAAAGAAGAAACTGAACCCCTATGACGTCTTATATAGCCAGGAGGAGAGAGAAAAGATCGCTCCTACCTAAAAATACGGGAAAAAACGATAGCTGTTCGATCTACGCCACACCGTTGGATGAGGGAACATAACGCCTCCAGAAGTTAATGGCCGCGCCTCGTAAATTGCAGCGCGTCAGAAGTAACGGTCCGCACGCGCGCCACACGCTCTCCTTATTTCCACCCTCTCCCAAATATCAAAACCCCGTCTTTTCCTCCTCGGAGGGAGATAGAAACCGGAGTTTTGAGGGGCTAATGTGGGGTCCGGCCCAGAAATGATGGGCTATTCCAAATTCAGGCCCGTCCGAGGAGCGTCCTGTCCGAAGAGAAACCACGTATGAAGCATTACTCAATCCCAATAAACGCCAAGGAAACCTGTCCGAGGAGTAACACCTCCTCGGATCTCACAAAGCCCAGACGAGGAGCTCTCCCCAGCCACTTCAGTTCATCCTCCCAACATATAAAATGAATAAAATCCAAAATATCCCATGGAGAGCTACCACCACATTAATTGCGCCCCAACCACCCTCTTGGCCGCATTAATGAGGAAATGACCCCTGAACAGTACCGCCTTGGCCTTTGCAACTCACATAGGGAGAGATGAAGGCGTCTGATGGGACAGCCACTCAAGTAGGTGCTTAGATGGTCAACAAGTGTAGGGTTGAGATGAGAGAAGGGAGCTATATAATGTAGTGGAGTCCCTTAGAGAAGGGGACGAAAAATTCTGTATGAGGAACTAGAGAAATAAACTTACACGTGAGAGATCCATTTTCGTGTCTTTATTTTCTGCAATCATATTGCCCATGCATCAGACTGAATAGACTCGCTGAGGCCAAGTTCTTTGACCCATCCTCTACAAATATTTATTGTGGGTTGTGCTTTGGACCAGGACCTGATCAATCAAATTTGGACCAAAAAATTCGTGCAACTATAATATTTAATTTTAATAAAATAAACGAATTTCAAACGGAGGTTAACATTTCACTCTTATAATTTTATTTGGAGTAGAAGGTCTAGGACGGTGCAACAAATCCCGTATGGTCAAAATTCAAATGACACGTCAACACAAAAAGGGCCTATGTTTATTGCTTACCTACCCACCAAATACAATTTTATATGTATAAACTGTTTTATATAATTTTTTTTAAATAGCTTTTTTTTAATAAATAAAAGCCAGCCTAAGCTAGCTAAGCATAACTCTCTCCTGGTGAAATTAATAACACCAATGCTATTTACTTCCAGTTGTAAAAACGCTCAACTGTATCTGACCAAACCCAAAACACAAACAAACAACACTCAATACCAATGAGTCCATATTTCTTGTCATTCTGAGTTTTCCACCTTCCTCTTTTCCCACATACCTTTTTAGCAGCAAGATTGGATCTTGGCTCGATCTGGGTCCTTCTTGTTCCTTACCAATTCGATCTGTGTCTTTTTAGAACTGAGATCACAGCAAATTCCTCACATTCTTTTGAGGCTTTGAGAAAGAGACACAGACACAGACAAAGACATGTTCCTTGTTGATTGGTTCTATGGTGTCCTTGCATCTCTTGGCCTATGGCAAAAAGAGGCCAAGATTCTATTCTTGGGTCTTGACAATGCTGGCAAAACCACTCTTCTTCACATGTTGAAAGACGAGGTGGGTGTGTTTTTGTCTCTACCTTTTTCTCTGTATTTTGCTGTTTGAAATTGTTTTTCTGAGATTTTGGAAAATGGGGTTTTGTTTTTTTGGTTTTTGGTAGAGACTAGTGCAACACCAGCCAACTCAGCACCCAACTTCGGAGGAGTTGAGTATTGGGAAAATCAAGTTCAAAGCTTTTGATTTAGGTGGCCACCAGATCGCTCGCAGAGTCTGGAAAGATTACTATGCTAAGGTACATTTGAATTTGATTCCTTTCTTTTTGGTGTCCTCTCTATTTTATGTTTGTGTTGGCTTAAAATGTATCAACTAAACATGATCTATGTATTTTTTGTTGTAATCCAATGTTTGATTGCTCTTATTTTGTTTTTGATCAATGTTATTGGATTGGGACTCGCTTCTGATCCACACTATAATTCTACACGTGGATTTGTCAATCGATTCTTTTAGAACATCTTATAATGGATAAATTGATTGGTTACATTTGAAAGTCATTCATGCTCATTTGATTCTTTGAATCTTTTGATTTTGATTGAGATTATTTGTATGAACTACTGGAAACTATAAGCAGATCTCATTGTATTAGATTTTACTATATACTTTTACTATAAATTAAACCAATGACAGAATTTCTTTGATAATCTTATAGGCTGTTATATTACCTACAACTTTGAACAGGAACTTAGGTAGTTCCTTCAGAATTGTACTTTGGTTCCCCAATTAAAAACCATGCGGTTGTATTGGCCAATGAACCGCATAATTGAATTCAATTGTCCTTTGGGGCAGATAACATCTTTTGTGCTCCGCTGGTCAGCCACATGGTTGAATTTAATTTGGAAATATAAGGTTCTTTCCCTAAAGAACTGCACATAAGGTTTACCCTTTTGAATAAAGCGTTTCTTCATTCTTTTTAATCTTGAACATCCTTGAGTTGTGAGAAGGGTCAGCTTTCTAGCTGAGTTATTGGAATCATATTCTTCGTAGGTTTGGTCTAATAAGTGCAAGTTTATTGAATTATTATTCATGGTTCTAGCTTTAGTTCCTTGTGTACACATGAGAAATCCTTTGCTGCCTTGTCAAAATATGATTTTTAATCCAACTAGTAGTCAAGTGGAACTTCAGAAGAAAGAAAAGTATTGCCTGCTCCCTTAGCCGCAATGATTTAGTGTGCTATGCCTCCATAATCCCAGATATATCTTCTCTTATGTTTATCTGATTCATGGGAGGCAAATATTGAACAATGGAAGTTTCGCTGATAGCACCTTTTTTGTCTTTCCGGAGGTGTTTTAATAGTAGCTTTCCATACATAACTTCCTTCAAAAATCCACCATGTCTTGTGGAACCTGTTCTCAAAGAGGTCAATTTCAGGTTTGAAAGAGAAGCTGTAGATTTATTAGATCAAGGTTATTTGTTGATCTTGGAGATTTAAAGATCCAAATTGGGGCTGCTTCTCTTCATTGAGGTGGTATTCCACCGTAGTTTTTGTTTAGATCGAGTGGGAAGACCTGCCCATTGAAAAATGAATTTAAAGTTTGCTCAGTGGTAAATATTTCCCCCGTTTAGTTGTATCACCTTTCAATAAATTTCAGAATGAATACTTCATTGGTTCTTCTCTGCTCAATGTTTTATGATAGACTCTCTCAGACTTAAAGTGATTTCCAGCACCTAATATTTTTTGAAATTCTGAGTACAATACCATGTAAAGAACAAGTTGGTCTCGATCCTGGTTATGGTGTTTAATTCATTTGAACTGGCATTAACATACCGGCTCTTTGCGACCGAATGAAGGAGAAAAACTCATTTAGCCCTCAAGTTTAAAAATGCAAATCGATTTTGACAATGACCCTTTTGGAACATATATATACATGCCAAAGAATTGAATGCTGACCATCTATTTTTATATTTCCATCCATGAACAGGTGGATGCAGTGGTTTACCTTGTTGATGCCTATGACAAGGAAAGAATTGCAGAATCAAAGAAGGAGCTAGATGCCCTCCTTTCAGATGAATCCCTGGCTAATGTTCCGTTTCTTGTGCTAGGGAACAAGATTGACATTCCTTATGCAGCTTCAGAAGACGAGCTACGCTATCATCTAGGACTGACCAATTTCACAACTGGCAAGGGGAAGGTGATCCTTACAGAGTCCAATGTCCGGCCCTTGGAAGTTTTCATGTGCAGTATTGTTCGCAAGATGGGCTATGGTGAAGGCTTCAAGTGGCTCTCCCAATATATCAAGTAGAGGTAGAGTAGGGGGATAATGATCGGCACTGTATTCTTGTGGTAACCTTCCGCAATTTTGAAGCGCTTGACTGCAATGAGATTGGAAGAGAAATCTTTTACTATTTATTTCATTGGAATTGAAGGATTTTCAACTGCATAATTTTTTTATCCATATAACGTGCAATTTCAAATTTGTCTTTTCCAAACAAGCTTTGACATTGGGCTACTGTTCTCTGCTAGTTTTTCTGCCTCTGATTTGAGCATTGTTTTTGTTTTGAATTCATAATAAATTTTGAAGTATCATGGTACATTTATTGGTTGAAAAAAAGATTGTTTTCTTCTAATGTCTCTTGCCATTGTCATATAACCTACTTCTCTGATGATAGTCAATAAATCAAGGGTGTTTTAGTCAAGGAATATTGTTCCATTTTTCTTTTCAAACAATGGCCATGACAATGTTGTTCCATTTTTCTCTTTAAACTATGACAACAAGGAGGAGCTTCCAACGCATGGTAGGTGAGACTTGGGAGCATTTCTTCTTCTTTTTATTTTTATTTATTATTATTATTAATTTTTTTTTTTGAGAACAAGTTTTTTTTTTTTTTGAGAACAAGTTGAGAGTGAAACTTAATGGGGATCGCAACGCATTGAACCACGTTTATAATAAGGGAGATCAGCTTTGATGTGTCCTGACACCTAACTCTTAATTGAGCGTGGTCGTCTTTTTTATATTTTTGTATCTACGGTAAAATATTTTGGAATTATTTATTTCATTTGTTTAGGTTGCTAAGTTATTATTAGAGTAACATCATTTATGTTGATGATAGAAATCTTACCAAATTTTTTTACGCAATTGGATAAGCATTTTCATCCGGGGAATGCAATGAAAATTTATTTTACATCACCAAAAACTAGTTTTATCTATTTTACCTAATTACTTTTCAAACACATCTCACATCCTATTTTTTATTATTTTGTATCATATTTTATTAAAATATTCATTTTTTTTTTCCTTTTTCCTAATTCCTAACCCAACAACCTACTACCATGGAACCCATATCTACCACCACTAGAGGTGTGTAGTCAACCCACTAATCTACCAAAACTAATCCAATCCAATCTAATTGTTGCCAAATTTTTTTTACAATGGATTGGATTGGGTGCAGGTCAATAGATTTCCATTAAGGGTCATCAAATAGCTCATGGCCCACGGCCTAATTTAGAAACCCGACAGCCCATCGGGCTAATGGGTAGCCTGGCCCATTATTATTGAGGCCCATGGGTAGCCCACTAACCTAGTGGGTTAGGCCATGGGCTAGTTTTTATGCTGATGGACACCTGGTGGGCGAGCCTAGTAGCCCAGCCCGTTGGCCTAAGCCGTTGCCCAGTCCAATAACTTAGAATTTATAACAAAAACATATAAGAGGTATATGAAGAATTGATCTTGAGATATTGTAGAAGAATTTCTTAAGAGAACTCTCCCAACCATTAAGATACTTAAAGTAATTGTGCTAAACTTTGTTTATTAAATATATATTTTTCTAGTAGTCTAGCAAATTTGAATTAACCATATGATATTTTTTTTATTAAAGATAAAAATAAAAAACTATTTGAAGCCTTAATTAAAAAAAAAAAGTTTCCATCAACAAAACAAAAAAATTAAATTGATTTAACTATAAAAAAAATTAATTAAGTATTAAATTCTTTGATTATTTCCTTTAAAAAAAATAGATTGATTATTTCCTTATAAAAAATGATTCTCTTTATAAAAATAATAAAATAATATGCTAACATAATCTCATTGGTAGCCTATTAGGCCCAACCTGGTAGGCCATTGGCACACCTAGATTTCCAGTCACGCCGGCTGGAAGCCCTCAGCCATGCATGACACAAAGCCCCATCTCCTCCATTGTTGGCCCAAAAGATTTTTCTATGCCTATGTAATTGAGAGAGAGAGAGAGAGAGATGTGGTGTCAATTTTGTGTATTATGTATTCAATTTTGCATTTTAAGAGTTTTTGTACTCTTGGATGGGAATGCTCTAAGCCAAGCCAACCAACTAACAAATTTTTGTTATCAATTATTACAAAAAGTAGGAGAGATTGAACTTTAATTCTCCTCATAAAAGAAACCAAACAATGTGAGAAACTAAACAATGCCAAAAAGATATGACGCTCTTAAGTTCGTACCAACCTATTGACAACCTAGAACTCTAATTGCTATAGCAATTCAATTCCATTTATTGAGATAGTTTCAATTTTCAACATCATATAGGCAATTGACCAAAGCCTTTGATCACACCCACCTAGGGTGGGTGGATTTTTTATTGTGCCATGTTGGTCTTGGCATACTCCCTATTTACTACCTGTATTTTGTAAATGACACAAGTGATTTTAAAAAGATTAATTTTTTTTACACAAGTGGACTTCTTATAGAGTTTGTGTTGTTGCTCTCTCTCTCTAATATGTGTAAAAAATAGTAAATTTTTTAGGTTAAAAGTAAAGAACTCTCTTTTAGAACGAAAACAGTCACTCTTTTCTCACTTCTCTTAAAATTCAATCCACCCATTAAGAAAAATGGTAAATTATATTATTATCTATACTTTAAGGGTAGTTTAAAATTCAATCACATTCAAATTAAACCCCAAATTTTAAGACTGTTACAAATTAAACCTTATAGTTTCATTAGTTTCAAATTAAATCCTAAACTTTTAAACTTATATCAATCTAAACCCCAAAATCAAACCCAAAAAGTTCATTGTTTTATTTGAAAGCATCCTTAAATTATTTTATTAATGTTGTTTTTGTTTGAAGTAAAATAAATGTAAAATTTACCAAAACAAAAAACCCTTCTCACCCAATATCACAAAAAACGTTTTTTTTAATAGAATTAAGATTACACCTAAATTATTTATGCACACACACTTTTTCTTTAAAAATAAAAGACACACTTATTCACACATAATCTCACAACTTATCAAGGTGATAAGTTATTATTATGTGAAGATTTTGTGTTTGTGGTAAGCTTCTGTAAAAGTGGTAAGTTTTACAACTCATTGAGGTGATAAGTTGTAATTGATTTGCAATAAGTTTGTGTCAACGACAAACCCATAAAAATAATATTATCAGTTATAACTTACCATCTATGAAAAACTACGGATGATTACGAGTACGTGGGTGCATATAAAAGTGGTGAGTATGTAACTACTTTCACATAATAGCAACAGAATTGTGTTTTTGCCGAAACTGTGCTCTTATAGTAAGTGTCCATCATACTGAAGCAATCTGTGCAAGTCTTCCCTTCAATGCCTTTGGTGTCAGTTTATGTTACCTATTTGCATTTTATACTAAAATGTTCTTTTCCATGTTTTTCTTTTTGTACGGTGTTATCAGCTGGAATCAAGTTTCTTTCTCTCCAATCCAAGTTTCTTTGGATCCTGTATTTTATTCTCTCTCTCCCTCTCTTTTTTGGATCCCTGTATTACATTCTCTAATAATAGGTGTTCACGATTGCCATGGCTATTGACCAACTGAATTATTCTATTTTAGAGCAATATTAAGTAGACTGTATCACTTTTTAGATGCAAATAGGTCCCCCTTTGGCTGCTCCTCTTATTCCATTACCGATTACTTCTAGCCACGGATAATAGGAAAACCTCTTACGTGGCCTAAAAAAGCCTTGTCCAAGGCCTCTTTTCTCCCAAGTTATTGGAAATTTTTATTCTATTTTTGAGTGTGATGACACTTGTTCGAGTCATAGAATATAGTCACTGTCCATATGATCACTTTATTGAAAAGATTCAGTTGTTCATGACAAATTGAGACGGTTTGTAGGGAGTACTTAAAAATTTTCCTTACTTTTATGCATAGAAATGAGATTAAAGTGACCATGTTGATGGCTTCACAAGTCTAACGGAAAGTTTTTATTTTATTTTGTTCTAATGTTAGTATTTGTCTAGAAGATCTACCTTCTTATTTAAATCCCCCTCCCCAAATTGTTTAAAAATAATTGAAAAAAAAGGGGTTTCAAAGCTGTGTTCGTTATGGCGACGTACTTATTGCATTTGCATCGGCTCAAACGAAAATTTCTATCTATTTTAGTATAAAAACATATTTTTCTATTTTACATATTTTTCAAAACATTTTACGTCAAATTATTTATTTTATGCTTTTCAAAATGCAACCATGCATTGATGCATATATTTTTTTATTATACAACTATTGATGCAAGTGCTTTTAAAAATTTAAAACATTTTATTAAGAAAGAAAAAATAATTAATAAAGGATTCTTCCACGTAACCATGGGCTCAAAGACAACATCATTTCCGCAAGTTTCTAAATCGATGGCTTGGTTGGCACATCCTAATGACGCGTACCAGCCAATGAAATTCCCCCACGTCAGACACCAAAGGCCACAACCGGCTGATCCCCGTCATGTATCCCCTTCACCGGCCACGTCAGCATTGTTCACACCACAACGCCAACACATTCTCACTGTTCAAACCGGTTATCAATCACTCCAAATATAAAATAAAACCCCTAAAACTCAAAAATTAAAATAAAACTTTTTTTTTTCTTTTCCATTTTCTCTCTAATTTTCCGTCACTTTCTAGCGAACCAAACGAAGCTCAATCCCTCTCTTACAACTCTCACTATCCATACAATATTTTCCAGAGAATTTTCTCAGATTCAAAGCGAACCAATCCTTTTCCTTCACTAAATATTTTTAGAAGCGAAAAAAAAAATGTTTCTTTTTGATTGGTTTTATGGAATTCTGGCTTCACTAGGTCTGTGGCAAAAAGAGGCGAAGATCTTGTTCTTAGGGCTTGATAATGCTGGAAAGACCACCTTGCTTTTCATGCTTAAAGACGAGGTACAAATTTTCTCAGTAACCAAACAGAGGCTATTGTATTGCTTATTGTATAAATTATACAAATTTTGTATTTGTTTGGTTTTGCAGAGATTAGTGCAGCACCAACCGACGCAGTATCCAACGTCGGAGGAGCTGAGTATTGGGCAGATAAAGTTCAAAGCTTTCGATTTGGGTGGCCATCAAATCGCTCGCAGAGTCTGGAAGGACTATTACGCTAAGGTTTTATTTCTCAATTTTTTTTTATGTGCAATTTAATTTAATTTTTTGTTTATTAATATTTACAATAAGTATAGCTACAAAATAAAAAATAAAAAATTTCACAACTAAAAGTGCTGTTGAGTAGTGGCCCTATGAGCAATGTTTAGAGACATGGAAAAAGTTCACATTTTTTTCTGCAGTGTGCTGTTGTGATTGGTGTAACATCACTTCGATAGTCATTTTTATTGTATATCAATCATAACATGTCATTTCAACAAGTCGTGAACAAAGGGAAGTTTTTCCAATCGCAACTTATGAATGTGATTTTTTTTTTTTTTAAATTGTTACAAAAATCGTGTCCAGTAGCATCACACCTATAATCCCAACACCCTTAAATAGGGTGATTTTGAAGAATAGGTATGAGGTCATTGTGACATCTAGCTTTTCATTGGAGTTTTAACTATTTAAAAATTGAAACCATGGGGGATTTTGACTCTGAATGTTGGGTTGAATGTGTAATTTTAGTGAACAACGACCAAGTCTTGATCCTAAAAGCAACAAGTCGTGGGTTTGAGTCCAGGAATCAGCCTTTCAAATAAATTGGAGGTAAGGCTGCCTACCATGATCTCTCTCAGACCCTGCAAAAGTGCGACTTTCGTGTACTGCGTACAACCTTTAACAACCAAGTCTTAGACTCTTAGTGCCTAAGTTTTGGGGTTGGCTAATCCATTCATTTAGTGAAACTGTTTGTTTTGTTGTTAATATTATTTCATAATAATTGTGATTTATTAGATCTATCCAAAATAATAATAAAAAATTAAAGAAAAGGAGGTCACTTGTGTTTTCACAAAGAATTTCGAAGCAGGTACTTTGCTTAACTAATTAAATGTCAAAAAAAAAAAATAATAATTGTGATTGATTAGGGAAGCTGTAGATGGTAGAAAATATAGCTAGGTTATTGTGTAGAACAAAATTAATGCATATTTTGTCTTAGGGATGTTTATTTGAAATTCATGGCTGATTAGATTAATTGTTTGATGTATAGACTCATGGCTCACTAATTTCTTCGAATTTCTTGATTGGTAAGTTGTACATGCACCCAGTGGGTTTTGAAATCACAACCTTACCCTCCACTTGTTCTTATGGTAGGTGTAAGTGTCAAACTTGACACTATTGTTAATTATTCTGATTTTGGACTAACTCGACTTTAGTGGTTGCTATGATACTGTGTGGATACCATATTGAAAAAAAGAGACAAGGGATTTACATATAGGTGTTATCTATTTAAATTTATATCTTCATGGTCATATTGTTTACTCTGCATTTGTAGTTTTAGGTGTTTTGGGAGTTCATGTCCGTTGCTATCAAAGCAAACTGATTATTCTTCAACTATTGTTGTTGTTGAATTACTCATGGGTTTGGAAGGAACAAAAAGTCCAACTTACAGCCACAGCAGTGGTGGTGGGGGTGATGCTTGAAAAGACTCAAGTAAAACTTTCTTGGATGGGGTTGATACCTCACTGATCATTTGCAACCTTTTATCATGTAGGTGGATGCTGTTGTGTACCTGGTTGATGCTTATGATAAGGAGAGATTTGCAGAGTCAAAAAAGGAGCTTGATGCGCTACTCTCTGATGAGTCCTTGGCAACTGTTCCGTTCCTTATTTTGGGAAACAAGATCGACATACCTTATGCTGCTTCAGAGGATGAGTTGCGCTACAATATGGGCCTGACCAACTTCACCACGGGTAAGGGTAAGGTTAATTTGGCCGACTCCAATGTTCGCCCTCTTGAAGTCTTCATGTGCAGCATTGTACGCAAGATGGGATATGGCGAAGGCTTCAAGTGGCTTTCTCAATACATCAAGTAGGCAAATGGATAGGCTACCGAGATTGTAAATTTCCTGCTGTTGCTGCAGTCTCTACATTTGAACTAGTGTTAGAGAATTTTAAGCATAGTTGTTGATGTAAAGTAAATATATATATACTGTCTATGCTAATAGCCAGCATAATTAGCTTGGAGACTAGGTGTGTTTTCTACCTGTTTTTGGTAAGGGAAAGATAAGTTCTGTCTGCCTCCTCACTCTGTATTGGTAACTAAATGTCTAAATTGCAGAAAGTAATAAAGGGATTGTGGCCAAGAGTCTTGTAGTTCAATTGGAATCTCTTAGTGTTTTTAAAGGTTCAAATCCCTTCACCCTCAACTATCGATGTTTCAAAAAATAAAAGGGTTATGAGGATCAGTTGAGTGGTTGTAATGTTTACAGAAGGTCAACTTCAAAGTTCAAACTCCATCAAATCAATTCATTAGGGATGCTTCCCTTTTCTTTTATTTATTTATTTAGAAGCTAAAAATTTGTGCTATAATTGAATTGAATTGAATTGGTTCTCATGCGTAGGAAAATCTCTCTCTCTCTCTCTCTCTCTCTCTGAGCTTTGCGAAACTAGATTGTATGGAAGCAAAAGAATCAACTTTACTCGCATCTCTGTGCGGCTGCTTCTTATACAGCCTTCATGGCTTTGGGGTTTAGGTGCACATGTGATCATTCTGAAAGTCAACGGTTTGAGGCTGTAAACTTAAATACGGTCACCGAAATTTTATCACTAGAAGCGGTCTACAACAATAAACTACAACTTTATACTTGAAATAGGAGTAGAAATATCAGCAATCCATCGCTTATTTGGTCAAAGAGATTGAAAAACCTTTTATTTTTTAATTACTACAAGAAGATTTAGATTTTGCTTATATTACCTGGAAAAGTTGCGACATCTTCAAGCCAAGTTGTATATCGTTAAAAAAATATCTGGCGTGCTTAGCTATTCTATGAGTCACATGTTATTTTTTAGCCCCAAAAAAAAGAGTCAAATGTTATTTTGTTTAAATTTAGAATAAGCCGTGTACAAGTAGAGTCGTTTGCTAATTGAAATCATTGGTAGGTAAGTCTTCTAAGAGAGAGGTAGTATATCCTATCTCTCACAATACATTTGCCCCACCAGTGTGTGGAACCACACATGTTATCCCACCAGTGGGTGGATCCACGTTTTGTGAGAGAGTATTTACTGTTATACAACGATTACAAGATAATATTTCATCTTAAAAAGTTACAACAAAACTTCACAATATTTTCAATATTTTAAAATTAGTACACCATTTTATATGTGGAGTCTGATTATATATATATAAAAAAAACCGAAACATACATTATAATAGGCTCATGTATGAAATGACAGGCTAATTAACAAATGTTATGAAATTTGTGAATATTTTTGTTATGTCCTTAACTTTATTGAAAAAAAAAAAAAAAAAAACCACTTAGCAATGCAATTCTTACATTAAATAAGATGCGAATACTTTACTAAAAAAGGAAAAGAAAAAAAAGTAGACGTGAATACAATTTTAATCTTGAAATTTTCATTTATGAACCTAAAGGTACCACAGACTTAAATGTATTTTTAATCCCTAATAACATAGTGTTACAATTTAGTTCAGTGGTAAATGTTGTAGCCCACAGGGAATCCAATATGTATACAACTCAATGGTTACTTTTTTTATTATCTATTATTACTAATCTGAGAGGCAATAGGTGAGGAAAAGTTGCTATAAGACTCTTTTGGTCATTTACGAATAATATTAAATACGTATACAAGTCAAATCTTACACATTTATGAATAAAATATTGAATCCAATCTGTATATAAGTTAACTCTTACTCTTTTTTATTTGATGTAATGATTACTCTACAAATATAAGTGCTTGTAGAGTGTAGGGTATAAGGGTTGGGGTTCAAGTCTCCAGAATAAAGTTTTACACACATATAGGGGTCGTAATTTGTATTCGCGTGTCAGGTTCGTGTCATGTTGACTCATGAGTATCTAATTATATTAGTCAACACCAACCCGACTTGTTTATTAAACGGATCAAGATTCCTCAACCCTAACACGACTCATTTATTACATAGGTCAATCATGCCGACTTGTTTATCAGATTTTATCAAAATGAAAAAAAAAAAAAAATAGTATTAACCAAATTGAATTGTGAAAAAAAAAATATATATATATATATATAAAATTAAGAACTAATGAGTAACTATATCACAAATAATCATTTAAAATTAAAGTATATCTCAATATTACAAATAATCAATCATAATATGTCAAAGAAAATAAACCACAACAACTAATAAGTTATACTTAGGATTTGGAAGGTATATGGGTAAATTGTCATTTAATTAAGCAAGCCAAACAAGTCAAACGGGTTCCATGAATTGGACACTAACTCAACCCGTTTGTTAAACGGGTCAGTCATATCAACCCGAGTATGACACTAACCTATTAAACCTTAACCTATAACTTGCTAATTTCGTGTCGTGTCGTGTCAAATTTGCAGGTCATGTCCAATTTTACCACCCCCACATACATATACATTTAGATTAAGTTAGAGTAAAATTTCTATCTTGTTAAAAAAAAAAAAAAAATTCTTACTCTTTTTCTCTTATCATCTAAATAAGAATTTTGTTAATAAATACCTTAAATCATTCATTTAGGAAATATTTTTAAAAACTGTATATGAGAAATGAAAAGAAACAACCTTTTTTTTTAGTCTCTTATATTTCTCATAAAAGTTGTATAAAAACTTTTTAAAAATAATTCATTAACAAATACCCTAAAGACACTCGTTAACTAGACTCATCTAATAATAATTTAGAAGCAGGAGGTGAGGAAATCTTGGTTGAGCTATTATTCTCTAACCATATCTAAGGTTCTTTGGTTAGTTATGGACTAATCACAATACTTATTAAAATGGATTAAAATAACAAATTGTAATTGATATAACATTATTTTCACATTAATCTCTCACTTATACTGCAGTTATAGTATACCAATCACAACACATCACCTCTCAACAAGAAATGATGCGAAATGAGTTGTATCACTAAACTTTCAGATTTGGCAATCATATTCAAAGATAATGGAAAAGGGATTATTTATTTATTTAAATGAACAAGGAGTCTTTACTCATTAAGGTTACTTATCTTGCCATTCATATTTTAATGTCAACCTTGACGACTACATGGTTTCCTATCTTCCATGTTCAAGTAGATCCTCCCAAGTCCTAGATCTTTTACTTAAATGCACTAACAAGAGGGGTCAACAACCAAAAAGAAACAGAGGACCCACAACTCAACGAATGGCCCCCTCAACATCATTAAACACAATGAAAGGGCCAAAAGTTCAAGTCAACCTCTTTCTAGGCATTTACAAGATGTACAGGCTACACAAGAACAGAGCCACCACCCTTCTGGAACTATCATTTGCTAAGCACACCATCCATAACAATTGGATTCCCTGCTATCTGAACCTTAGAGAAACCAGTTTCTCTGCACAACCTGTCTCTTCACCTAATAAGTCATATCAGTATCAGAGTCGAGGAACCCTTCATATTCCAACTGCAGAAAACAATACTAAATTAGTTAATTATTAAGCCAAATTTAATATTAATATTAAATAACTCATTGTGAGGAACCTACCCTTGCTTGATTATGGGTCATCTTCATCCTCCGATATTCTTCTTGTGCTTTCTTTGAACGGAACATGGCCTGAACACGTACAACAGATCTCTCAACCCGCTCTTCAGCTTGTTTCCGACTAGTCCGGTAGAAGTCCTCCTCAGTATCACTTTCCGGCCTCTGATCAGGAACTGGTTCCATAGGATCAACTTGAAAACCACGAAAACCCCTTCTCTTCAAACGCCAGCGCAGAACTGCTTTCTCAAGCACCCCAACTGACCAGAGAATTTTACGGTACTGCCTCCGCACTTGGAATCCCCGGAAAGCCGCCTGCATTGGGAAAGGTGCAATTAAACATCTTTTCTAGAACCTCAAATCTAATATTGTTTACACATTATGGCTAAAAGGTATTGGGTGAAAGTATGTAATCTAATTTTATTACATACAAGTCATAACTATACTTGACAACTTGCAACTATTCCAAGCACTAACAGAGAGGGTAGTTCAGGCTGTCTTGCCCATGCTACATTATCCTGTATGGATATATGACAGGCTTACATTTAGTTAAACATGTTAATCAGGCTAAACTCAGTCTGATTGCTTCTAGGGTCAGCTGAAAGAAAACATCTTGACTGAAAAATTACATTTGAATTTGATCAAGCCAAAGAATTGAGGCCTCTGTCGTCCTAGGTGGTTCATACTAGTTCTAATGTTTTATGCTATCCAAGTTTCAACTATGCCAGCGAGAAGACAGGAAAAGAAGGCTTACTTGAATTTTGATTGCATGGCGCCGCATAGTAAGGAAATCTTTACGGATCTTCCAAGTGCGGAATCTATATTGGATACGGGCAGCAGCTGCCATCTTTTTTTTTGATTCAAAGCTGCGAAAGGCATGTTGAATCTTCATTGCTGCAATTATACTGCGTGCTTCATCCTCGGGAGTGGACAACTCAACCTCTTTGGTCCGTACTTTTAGTGAGTGATCTCTAAATGCAGCCTGTATACGTGCTGCAGCTTCAGCAGTTGTCCGATAAGCTGCCAAAGTCTCTTTAAGGTAGATCTGATCCTCACTGAGGTTCTCAGTGATCACTGTATCAGTTGCACTAGTATCAAGGGAGCCACTGATGTTTCCAGCTATGCTCATATCCTTGAATTGTTCAACCAAAGCCTTTTCTGAAAGATAAGCTGCTAAGCCCTCGCAACCCTTTAAAGATGCAAGATCAGCAGCAGTGGATCCCCCAGGGTTTTTTGGCGTAGGGTCAGTGACCAAGTTTGGCTTTGCACCTGCAGATAAAAGTGCTGCAACCATTTTCTCCCTGCACATTGGAAATTCAGAAATAAATAATCCAAGACGGAGATGGCTTTTTCAAGCCCAGTAGAAGAAGTATAACTTATCCTCCCAAATCCAGAATGTAAGCAATATGAGCAAACACAAAACCATGCTATCTTTTACAGGAATCAGCTTGAGAATTATTTATGTTAGACAAACATGCATGAAATCAATTTTAGTAATAACAGAAAAATCTTAGACATAAAAATAAAATAGGTTGCTGCAAAGTTGGGAAAGTTAATGCAAAAGCTTTAAGAGTCAAATAGGATGCTGCAAATCTGAACAGTTGATGAATAGGATAAATAAAAGAGATACCTTCCACAAAATGCTGCCCAATGAAGAGCTGTCCATCCATATTTATCACGAAAATCCAATGATAAGCCGGACCATGAAAATAGAGGAACAGCCCATGTATATCCTAGAATAGCACATAAATGTATTACACCTAGACCTTGGGCATCATATTCAGCAGTTTTAGAGCGCACAGTGGCTTTAGGACATTCAACAACTCTTTCCAACAGCCATTCCTTTAGTCTGTTTTTCAAAGTGAGTTCAAACAGAACATCTTTTGCCTGTGGAAATGGCACTTTGTTGTCTCCAACTGACTTGATAAATTTCTCCCAACTATGCGAAATATTAGAGGTTTTGTGGGCAAAGTTCTTAGCCTCCTTCAGGGAATTTGGCGATACTTTATTAGACAGAATGTTAAGGTTCTTGGAAGTAGAGAAGAGAAGATAAGCCAGCCGAAGCTGATATTGGAAATTTTCCCACTTGATCTTCTCTTCTAACAAATTTTTTGGGCCAACTGATGAAGGAATGTGATACTCAAAATTCAGAACTTGGCTGATGGGTTTGTGACCATCAAAACTCATAAAAAAGTTTACTGATCCAGAGGAATGTGGCAGCACAAAACAGCGATACACCCCATCCTGAACAGTTTCTGCAGGAACACAGACATCGCCACAGACACAAAGAAGACTGGACTTCACTAGATGTAGATACTCTTTATGAAAGAATCCAATGACTATGATCTGCAACAACAATTAAACAAAGGTCAAAAGCTTTTAACTTTTAATAAGTATTTCAACCTGCTTCCCTAGGTTATTCAAACCATATACATAGTGGTTCATTCATGATCATGTTTGATCATTACCTGTTGTGCCAAGCAAGAGGCCTGACTGCAAGGAAAACATTAACTAGCCCAGACAGTTTCAAACCCTATGACCAATCTATTCTATGATTTAAAAAAGTAATGAAGATCAAGTTGGACATGTCTGATTTTTATTAAGTTTGAGGGGATTTAGTTTAGTTGGTTCAAACATATGTGAAAGGAGCTGCCAGCCATCAGCTTTTGGTGGACATCAATACTCTGTCGCTCTAAAGATCCTGATAGGAAAAAAGCTAAAGATGAATTCAGCTCCTCCAAGCTCAAACAAATATCAGTATGTATCACAAGTAACTCCAAATTTAAGACCTGCTTGGTCCAAAAGTTAGACCAAAATTTTGCAAAATCAAACTCATCACTTGAAAAGTCTAGCGTCATTCCTCCTAATTAAAGACATGTATTTGATATGGTATTTCTCAATCACCCAAATATTCTTCCACAATGCACACAAACCCTTCCACTCCATCACAATCCATGATGGTTCTCCCAGATCCTCAAATGGGTTTGTTTGAATGCTTAATGGGGAAGGTGAACTAGAGATGTTAACAAAATTCTATTTTAAAATTAAACCATCAAAACACCCTTCTTTTTTTTTTTAACATAAGAAATTTTATTAAGAATAAAAAGTCAAACAAGTACACTGGAAATGTACTACAGTGGCAAAAATCAAGAACCTAAATTACAAAGATCAATAAGATCAGGGAGGACAAACAAGAACAAGATGGCAAAACTAAACAGAATCAAGTTCCTAGAACTGTTTAGTGAGATTGTTAAGATATTTAACAGCAGTTTATGGAGTTGGAACTTGGAACATCTCCTCTCTCTCTCTCTCTTCAGAATCTTCAAAATAATTTATTATATGGTAGTTTTCTACAATTTGTTATGCATACAGAATGATGTTATTAGTGCAAGCTTACATGCAGAGTAAAAAGTTTCACTTCCTAGAAGCTTAAACAACCTTGTATGCAACAAACTAAAATTGACAGATCTTTTCCGTCTGAAAACTAATAAATACAACCTGCTTCTCCAAGGCTGGTTGAAGGCATTTGAAACGTATAAGGCAAACAGGAAAGAATTACAGTCATAATTTAAGAATAACAAAAAAAAAAAAAATGTATGGCATTTGCAAAAGAAAAAAACCTTTGTTTTCTCAGTTGAAAAGGCCCATGCAGGGGAGACGTCTGTTATGCTAAATATTTGCTCTGGAACAGAAGATTGAGAATGATCTGTCATTGAAGAGACAAGTGATTCATGACCAGATGATATTGAGGATTCAAGCACTGAATCATCCACAGAACCTGGTGAGTCAGCCATGATCTGGTTTATCCACCTTCCAAAACTGTCCTGGCTTTGCAATCCATCATTGACCAGAATATCTAATGAATCATTGGTTCCCATAGTGATAGAATCCCTTCTTGGCACGTTTGCATTTAATTGACCCTTCATTGCCTGGTCATAAATACTGTCTGGGAAACTTGAATAAATGATATCACTCCTAGCACTTGCTTCTGTCAAATTACCGAAAGAAGAAACTTCAGCTGAGGAATTGTTCACTCCCTGCAATAACAAACCATAAGATTGTGGATCTTGGACCAAATTTACCAGCGACCAAACAAAATAGTACTAACCAAAGCTAACATACATAGCATTAGTGCAGCTTGGTTTGTTCATAGAAGCACAGTGAAAGGTATATGTCAAGTCAGTGTGCAGCCATAGAAATTTCAAAACATGTGTAGATGCTTACTAGAAAGTAAAAAAAAAAAATGCAATAACTACGCCAATTTTTGCCTCTTCTTCTCCCTCTGAATTAAACCTTCTCCTGCCATAATGGTTCAGGGCCAACAAAAATGACTACAAACACTTGCAAGTGCAAATTTAAGTGTCTCTATGATTTTTCTGAGCAGTAAACAGCAAAACCACCAGAGAAGTCATGGAACTAAACACGTGAAGCCTGATGGCCTAATGCTCTAAACATTAACGTTGCACAGAATAGCTTAACATCCTCATATCAGTGTTAGCAGAACTTATAAATGGCATGAGCAACAAACTTGGTTGATTAAATAAAGATAACTCCCTGATTCCATAAAAGTGTGCTCCACTCTCATAATACTGATGTCAGATAACTAAAAAAAAATTACTTTACTGTGGGAGAAAAGAAAAGTAAAAACTGACGTACATTAGGATTCCTTAGGTTATAATCAACCATTCACTTTCTGTACAGCATTCATAATATCATTGGTGTACCCAAAAGGAGAAGAAAAGGACCCAAGATGAGGGAAGTTTTTCTTAAGTTTAACACCCCCCCCCCCCCCCACCCCCCAAAAGCAAAAACCTCAAATGAAGGACAAATAGGAAGCATATTTAGAGTATGAATGATCCTACTTACATAAGGCAAGGAGTCATTTAGTGCTTGATTTGTTTGGTCAATACTTGAAACTTTGGCTGCAACAAAGAAGAGGAAAGAAAATGCACAGTGAATAGCTTCTGTGTAGCCAATGGCTGCTGCAAATAGCATCTAATTAGTTACCTCCTTTAGGTACAATTGAGTCGTTAAGATCATTTGTCAGGAGGAGGTCATCCCATTCTAGCGTATTAATCTCATGAAGCCTTAGTTCGTGATTCTGGACAGTTCCTGCTGATTCTAAAAAACGCAAGTGTCAGAACGTTTTTTTTTTTTTTATAACTAATAAAAATATATTAAAAAGAAGAATGTTGTATATCCACTTTCGAGAGAAGGGTTCAATTATTAGAGTATAGTCAATGTCTACTAGTAATACAGTTCCCAAAAAAAAAAAAAAAAAAACTACTACCAGTAATAGTAAGTCATGGTATCAATTTGCTGAGCTAGACTAGTCAAATATAAAAATAAAGAATGAACACTTCTAACTTTCTCTAAACTCAAAAATACCAAATGTACTACTAAAATGAAAAAACCATTCTACTATGAAAGCATTGTAGATTTCAGTCAATAGAAAGTTGAGCTAAACATGACCTAAAATTCCTTTCTTACCACCATAATGCGCATGATTACCACCAGAGTCAAGGTCTTCTGTCAAAAGCCAAGGAGCAGAAGAACCAGAACTAGAATTTGAATTGACAGGTGTGCCTGGAGATCCCTGCAACTGTATCATAAGTCAGCCACAGCCCAATATAAGGTTAGAAAATCTAGTTCTTTTTACACACCAAAGCATATGGCGAAAAGAAACTTAAAGGTTGAAATTGAATGAAATGAGCCATGATAGTACTGACCTCCTGTGTTTCACGATAATGAACAAGGACAATATGTTCTAGGCTCCTGAAACAAAAATAAAAACAAAATCATAGATAAGACTACTTAATGAGCTTTTATATAATTCAGATATAGCTTAGCAATGAAACCAACCGAAATAAAGCTTAATCACTACATACTTATCAAGAAGCCAGTAACACCTACGAACGAAGGTTGGGTTATCTTGGCCATGTGCATAGTATACATGGATCCTTTCTTCATCACCAACCTGAACCATTAAACCAAGCAACAACCAAAATAAACCCTCTATAAAACAGAATTTGCCAAGTGGAATGAAATTTTTTAACCTCATAATTTCTATTATATCCATAACTATTAATTGCCAATACAGAATTTACATCTAATCAGGATTCCAGAGATCACTAACACTAGAAATATTGGAACTCATACTATAGCAAACTAAGCTACAATATCATAAATGATAATCATACACAAGGTGAAACACATATACCCAAGAATTGTTACAAATAACATCCATTGGTACATACCGCAATCAAATATAGCATATAAGGGGGGCATTAATTAAAACTTCCAGGATACCTATATACATAGACATAGAAAGTATGTATATGTTTGTGTGTGTGTGTGCGTGTGCGCGTAGCCTTATGTCAAAGTACATGTTTATATATATATATATATATAGCAAGAAGTACAACCAGGAGTTGCATATATGTAAGTTGATGCTGCATAAAACATATCGGAAAATGGGAGAACCTCACTTTTAAGTGTTCATGGGCTTCTTTAACAGTCTTCCCATCCTTTTTCTTCTTCCAGTTATGACCATCTTTCCGGAAGTTCCTAAGCATCTTACGATCAAACAAGACTATAGTGCCACCTGTTACATTACACAACCAAAATAGGCAATTCAACAATCTCAGAAGTAATTTATATTGTATACCACTTGATAAAAGAAACTCCGTAAAACACATGTAAAGTTTATCAACCCAAGCAAAAAAATGCTTCTTTGCTTTTAATTAAAATATATAAGAGCTAAAAAAGCATTACAGTCCTATGTAACATGACTTGCAAAAGCTTCTAATGCAATCATATACACCAAATAGGCAGAATGGGCCACACGGCCCATCATGTGACTGTGTGACCATTTAAGCTTTGAGTTATGACAAAAGGGCAAGGGCACACAACAAGATATATTAGATATAAAGTTAAAGGTGAAAACCAAATTAAGAAAAAAAAAAAATCAAATAATCAAGTTACACAATGAGTTGTGACCAGTGGCGGAGTCAGGATTTTAATTTAGGGGGGGCAAGATGAAAATAAAGAGCTGAAGAAAAAATCAATTTCAATTTTTTTAATTAGTATAATTAAAAAAAATACTTAACTAATTAAAAAAAAATTGATTAACATATAAAATATAATGTTAGTGTTAAGTTTTTTTTTTTTTCCCCTTGTGTGTAACGTTAGATTTAGTATAAATGTTGTTGTACTTAAGATACTTCATAGGTGACTACAAGTATATTTTTCAAATAAGTAAAAGATTTTAAAAAAATCAATATATAGTCATTATTATACGAAGTTAATGGAGCTTCTTACTAATCACCGGCCAAGAAAAGTGTATTAAAAGTGGAGCCAAGAGTGACAGCCCCGTAGCACAATTACATGCAGAGTTGAAGACCGTAAGCTTAGAGCAAACAGAAACATATATAAAGCAAGACTAAATCTAAAAGAAAGATATAAATATATATATATATATATATTAAGGGAGTGGGGTTTGGGTGAGGTCAGGGGGGGCAATTGCCCCCTCTCGACCCCCCTTAGCTCCGCCCCTGGTTGTGACTAATATATTTGGAGAAAAAAAATGTCAAAATTGGATGGGGATATATGGGATTACTCATGACTACAGAGTCAGGTTTATAGGTTTATAAAAATCGCATTACAATTTATAGATATAGGTGGTTACTTTTGGGCAAGTTCACTGGCTTGACATTGATGCTGAAGTTCTTGTAATTACAGAGTATTGCATGAATTTCATTTGGGCGGAGCCATCTTGAACCGGCTTCTTCGCTAATATTCCTAAGATCCAAATCTGCACATGGTAAAAGGAACCACAAAAATATACAGAATAGAATTTGATCAAGATGCACATGATTAAATATTCATTAACAAAAAGGAAGCCTTACCAATAAAAAATAAATTCCAATTAAACTTATTGTTCCAATTCAAAGTACTTTCCAAACCGTTTATCAATTATTTTAAAACAATAAAAAAATTCCCATAACAAAATTATTTGAAGTCCAACAAATGGTAATAAGTAATAGCACAAAACCACACTCTCTCTTTCAAATTATAAGGAAAAAAAAAAGAATTTAAACCATAAAATCAAACAAGCAACAAATTTACTTCTTTTCTGGCATTTCAAAACTACTTTTTCTTGCTTAGAATAGCCAAAAAAAATCCTAAGCAAAAATCCTCACTCCTTTACCTAACAACATGAAAGCACTTTTTCCGTACCTTTTATCAACACCAAAAAATTCATTTCCTTTCCAAATCACTTCCAAAAAAGCTCTATATTTCTCTAATAATCAAAATTCAAAGACCCCCATTTTCCAAAATAATCCATTTCACATAAAAAAAGAGAGAGAATTTGTGTACATACCTTGCAATGTATGGAAGCCATGAATTTCAGAGCCAACAAGTTGGCCTGCCATCGTGAAAACCTCAAAAGAAACCTTCTTCCCTCAAAACAAAAGAAACGTTCTTTCCTAGGATTCTTTTTATCTCTTTTTCTCAAAACCTTAACTGTCAATTTTGCACCTTAAACCCATCAAAATCTCAGCCCCACTAGCACTTTGATTAGTATCTATCTACACAACTACATCAATAATAAATACTCTACAAAAATAAAAATAAAAATAAAAATAAATAATAGAAAAGAGAGAGAGAGAGAGAGAGAGAGAGAGAAGGAACGATAGAAGTACCTGGTGATGAACAGTGATCAGAAGAAACACGGAAGACTCGAAATGACTATGAGAATGAGAAAAAAGCCAATTCTTCAGCTCTATGATTGTATCTTCATTTTTTTTTTTTTTTTTTTTCCAGATAAATATTCCCTTTTAAAATAAAAGTAGAGAATTGAAAAGGAAAGTGGGGACTTTTTTTTTTTTTTCCTTCTGGGGTTTTACAGTAAATTTTTGTACGGTTTTGAGTAACAAAATAGTCAACTGGTCAATATGCGGGGACAAAGACTTTCGTTTGTGTTGGACGGTGTAGGATAAGATTTTAAGAGAGAGCCGAAATTGGAATAAAATGGTTTCTTTCACACGTCTGGTGGGTACCATATGTTTATACCATATATAAATTTAATTAATAGGATTTATTATTATGTAAGAGATTATATAATTATTTCTCAAATAAATAGGAGACTATAATCACTTGTTCGCTTTGGCTTTTTATAAACTGAGCCACCGAAATCCGAGAATGAAATGCATAATGAATAATTGTTAAAATAGTATGCGGCAATTAGTTTATAATAATTTGTTTTAATGGAAAATTTTATATAAATATAGTTTTTTTTCCCGGTTTTATTGTGTTTGGTAGTATCTAAAAAAAAGGTTAAAACTATTTTATTTAACTTGGTGTAAAATAGAGTTATTTTTTATTACAATTATCCAACTCATTTTAAGGTTACTAAAAAAAAAGTGAAATAGTTATCTAGAAAATACTTTTTAAAAAATTATTTTTTTTTTCAAAAAATGTTAATATAAAAACAAATAAAGCCTAAAAGTGATGTCAATTATAAAATCACCTAAAGTAGCTTATTTATTTATTTTTTGTAATCAAGTCATCTAAAGTAGTGAAATTACCTTATATACACAACATAATATACCTTACTTTATTCTTGTATTAATGTGAGTCTCGTATGCATTATTTACACCGTGAGATTTGCTTTTTGTGAGAGGAAGATTGATACATTTTTTTTTTAAGAAAGAGGAAGGTCAATACATTAGGATTTTTTTTTTTTTTTTTTTAGGAATGAAAAGTCTAAAATATTATTGGATCACAGCTTTTGACAAATCATAAAATACAATCGGAGCAATATTATTTAGTACTTCTTCTAACTACACTTGTAGTTTTCTTGAGTTTCAAGTCTCTAAGAGCTCGGTTGGTAGAGGAATTTGAGTAATATTGTTTGTAATTTTTTGAAATACGTGTGATTGAAAAAATACGTAAAAAAGTGTGTAATATTATTTAAAATTAAAAAGGTATTGTTTAACTACTTTATAAAAGAGGGCCTAACTCTTTTTTGCTAGAACATGAACAATTGCATTATCATTGCATTTTACATAAATAAAACTATTATTTCTAGGCCCCGTCACACATGCTCTAATAACTTCATTGACATAACCAAAATGAGCTTAAGCAATTAAGGACCATCTTTCACTCCTGTTGAATAACATTCTCGGAGTCACCTTCAAAGGCCCTTAATTTCAGGGCTGCTAGACTTCTAGTTCTTCTATTGATGTCGGCAATGGGATTTGTTGAGAAAGAGCTACACTGGGATGTACTTAATTAATAAGTAGAAATGATACAATATAGTCTGTTTCACTCAACTTTTTATTTATTTTTTTTAATTTATTTTAAAGCACCACTCATTTTAATGTATAATTGTATTTTTGCACAATAACCAAAAATAAGCAAAATATACTTATGAAAATAATCTCATTTTCGTGGAAATGGACTTGGATGGGGGTATTTTTTTTTTTGTTTACGGCTTAAAAAAGTTAGAGTAGCGATCTTATGTGAGGTATCAAATAGTCCACCTGATCTTATCTGCATACTGCATACAAGCATAGATAATTAATAAACACAGTGTTTTTTGTAATCTTTTTAATTTTTGCAGGGGGAGAGAAGTCTGCGTCAGGCTTGGTTGGTAAATTTTTAATGAACGGTTTAAATATGAAATAAAATTTAAATTTTAAAATCATATATATAGATAGACATTAAAATCTTCTATGACAAAATATTATGAGGTTTTTTTTTAGGGAGAAAATATTATGAGGTTAGTTAAATGTTTTCAATTTTATATATATTATAAATAAAGTATAGATGCATTAGGAATAAATAACTCAATAGTAATTGTATTATTTTTGGGCTAAAAAAAAAATTATGTTCAAAACATTTTTACAACAAATTTTAAGTGACAGGTTGTTCTTGTTTATTACGAGTGGACAAAAAAGTAATTTAATTTATAATTTAAATTAGAACTAATAATAATTTACTATCTATAACTTATTATGAAAATGTTGAAAATGTAGGTTGTAGTACTTTTAAAAAAAAAGAAAAAAAAAAGAAAGAAGAAGAGGAGCAACCAGCAGCAAGATTACCTAAAGAGACTCTAAACAACAAAAAAACAAAAAACTTAGTTGTGGAACAGATACTTGGATGGTAAAGATTTATAGTAGAGTTATTAAAATTTTAACCACCCATTAATAAATATTTTGCAATGTTGTAAACATTTGAGAAAACATTTATTATTACTGTTTTGGTATCTATTGAATTTCCTAACGATGTAACTAATTTTTATTTTTTATTTTTACGGGAGATGATGTGACTAAATCTAAAAAACCCATTTATAGATAAATTATCAAGTTTTTTTTTTTTTTTTTTTTTTTTTGAGAACCTTAAGAAATCTAGATTTGCTAACATGTGAATTTTTAATAACTTTTGAAAACTGAGAAGCATGCCAATACTTAAATTTCATTAGCATGATCTCACTATATTCTCACATCTCACTTTTTTTATTATTATTAATCGTAAATCACGTGAATTGATGTTGAATAGGGAGAATTACTAAAAACAATTTCCATGCTTATTCAGTGTTAAAGATAAATATGTTTAAGCATGATAGTTGATTAGTAGTATTAAGGACACGTTTAATCATAAATATAATCATGCGCAACAGGAAAGAAAGGAGAAAATGTGGCCAAGCTACACCAGAGACTTGTGAGTTGTGACTCGTGATTGGACTTAGTAGTTATTGGTATTCATCAGTGTTCATTCATTTTTAAACTTTTTAAAGTAATATAGATAAGATTTTTAAGCACAATTAAGAATTTTAAGTAGAAAAGAAGAGTCTAACAAAAGGTCCACAACTAACAACTAATGCATTCCCACTAGTACCACAAACTTGTTACTTGAGTTCTCCGCTCTTGAACGTTGAAACATGAAGGGGGGCAAAAAATGGGACCAACTTCCAACAAGTGTGTATTTTCATAATTTAAAAGAGTAAGTATATTAGAGGGTATAGTTTATGGATAAAGTGTGATTTAATAATTTCTAAGACATTTTATCATTATGCCTTAAGTATTTTTTGAGGAAACATTATGCCTTTAGTTGTTCGTGAATTTCACACCACTACCATATACCCAAAAAAACCAAGACATAGGTTACACAAACATATTTCTATGTTTCCTCTTTTATGTGTAGTTGCTAGACAGCCTAGACTAGTTGAGTTGGGTAATTCTCATAAAAAAATAAAAAAATAAAAAAAAGTTGAGTTGGGTAATTTATCTATATGAGTCGGGACAGTGTCTACGTCCCACGTTTTGCTTTTTTTTTTTTTTTTTTTTTTTTTAATTTTTAACCAGCACTTAAGCAAATGAACAATGTTTTTGGTGTGAACAGTAATCTGTAAATTTTTTTTTTATTATTTTCAGTTTTCAGTAAAATAAGCGGCGTCGCATGATATTATGAATAAATATATTCATAGATTAAAGTTAGTTTAACTTATAAAGTTTTTTTTTTTGGTCATTGAATTGAGGATTTGAATTCGAATCTCATTTTCAGATTCTCTCTTCCTTGTGTGTGTGTGTGTCTATATATATAAAAAATCATGATAACGAGTGCCCTTAGGGCATTGATTAACAATCTATTTTAAGAAAGTTTTAACACCACTTTTATGGGAAATAAAAAAAGTTGTCAAAACATTAATTACCTTTTTTTTTTTCACATAAAATTTTTCTTTAAATGGATTATTAACCTATATCCTAAGAGCATTCATTAGCATTTCCCTATATATATATATATATATATATGGATAAAATTTAGGTACAGTATTTTAGGTGCTGTTTCTTAGGTTCCCCTCTTAAGATTCAGCTATTTAGTTGTTTAACTAAAAAATACACTTCCATTCTATGAAAAAAAATTCACATGACATAATCTTAGGAGAGGAATTTAAGAAACAACATCTAAGTATTGTACTTAAGTCTTACCCTATATATATATATATATATATATATAACATGCCTTTTATCTTAAGTCAAATACCATTAAAACATGCATGGACCATTTATTTTACATTAAATGATAATCTATTAAATGTTAGGTATCACATCAACTTATCACTTTTCACCTTTCCTTGCAATCAACTATATAAGATAGTCTTATCAAAAAAAAAAAAAACTATATAAGATAGTTGTAACAAAATGTGAGTAAAAGTTTGTGATCCTAAAATGATTAGTTTATATATCCAACCAAAGTACTCCAAGAAATTAGAAATGTTAACAAAACCCTTCTGCAAATGTTTTGAAGTCCATCGCCATCGGATATTCAGACAAAACAAATTTATTAGTATGGCACACGGACGACGTTGGCTTTGCAAGAAAAAAAGGACCACATTGGACCTCTTGCCACGTGAGACAGACGCTTCAGGGGACTTGGGATTAAGTTTAGGTGCATTGTCCAATGCATTAATGCACTGGACCCAACACGATTTGGGTCCAATGCATTGATGCACTGGAACTAACACGTGGCCTTGGTTTAGGACTGAAAAAAGTTGTGTTCATCCATCATGGTCGTGGCACGCTAGCAACTAATAATGGGGATATTATTATTATTATTGGCTTCAAAAAAAAAATTATTATTATTATTATTATTAAACTATCCTAGACTCCCCGTTATATGGTGTTGTGTTGTGTGTGTGTGTGTGTGTGTTTTTTTTTTTTTTTTGATAATTTATGGTGTTGTGTTAAGTTAAAGCAAAATGACCCAACTTAGGTTTAAATTTATTATATTAGCAATAAACAATTCAACTCTTTTGCTAAGGGATTTTTAGGGATAAATTTAAGTGTGAGACCATTCTCAATTACATAAACAAAAAACCCTCAAAATTATATTAAAATGTCCCAAAATTGTAGAACAATAACTGATATATATATATTGCAGGGGTGAGAAGTCCAGTGGTATATATCTATTTATATATTGGACCGGGACCCAATTCGAGGACATTAAGTAGTCCAAGAAGGCGGTCCGAGGATAAATGTCTCTTCGGATGAGCAAAGCCAAGGTACGAAGGTGTGGTCTGCCACCTAGAAGCAATGTTCCAGGAGATTCTATTGATAATACATCATGAAAGCATAGGACAAAGAAAAACTATGAAATATCTAAGAGAAAACTACTACCACCGCATTGAATACTTTATAGCTAAATCTCTGGCCGCATTAATGAAGAAGTAATATCTAAACAGTAATTTTCAGCCTTACAGTTACTCTCCAAAGACTTCAAGAAGGTGCTAATGGGACAATGATTAACTCCAGCAATCTGAGCTACACGTGGAGGGTAGAGATGAAAGAAGGAAGGTAGTATAAAATAGGAAGAAGATCCTGAGGGAGAGGGATCGGAGAATTGAGAGAGAAATACTGAAACAATAAGAACTGTAATTGTAATCAAATTAAAGAATTATGTACAAGAACTGACTTCCTTGTACTGTGTCGAGGATGATTTTCTTTATATGAAACCATTCTATCTTTACTTTATTGTCATTTTGATCCACCATAATTGCTACCCAACTCATTAGAACCTAACTTTCAAACTCACTCACTACAAATTCATTGTATTGGCCTCTTTGGGCCTAGATCTTTTTACCTTTTGGGCTTAGGATTCAAATTGCATCCTTAAATATATATTGAGCCAATAGAAGGCCCCAAAATATTGAGCCAATAAAAATTCAACTCAATTAAAATTCTAAATTATTTCACTAAAAAAATTATTACGAGTGTAACAACTAATCATTGACAATTAATAAGAGATCTAATGGTTGAATAAGAGATCTGGGGTTCAGTCTCCACCTCCACCAAAAATCCGATTGGTGTTTTGGTCTAATGATAAATAGCTATTATCAAGAGCGGACGCCATAGGTTGAAACTCTTTTTTTTAAAAAAAAAAAAATTATAAAAGAGACGTTAATAAAACTTAAATAAATAACTTAATTAACAATTTTGCATTTCAATAAATAAGAATAGTTTTTAATATATATATATATATATATAAAGTTAAATAAATAATATTTAATTGATATTTATTGCCTTTGACCCTTCCTCTTTTTTTCTTTTTTTTTTTTGGAAAAACGGATTGCATTTCATTCAATGCAAATGGGCCAAAGCAGAGTACAATGCCTCCTTAGTAGGAGGTGGAGAATCCTCCCACCAAACCACAAAAAAGAAAAAAAAGAAAAAAAAAAGAGACGTTAATAAAACCTAAATAAATAACTTAATCAACAATTTTGCATTTCAATAAATAAGAATAGTTTTTAATATATATATATATATATATAAAGTTAAATAAATAATATTTAATTGATATTTATTTCCTTTGACCCTTCTTTTTTTTTTTTTTTTTTTTTCCGGAAAACGGGTTGAATTTCATTCAATGCAAATGGGCCAGAGCAGAGTACAATGCCTCCTTAGTAGGAGGTGGAGAATCCTCCAACCAAACCAAAACGTCCACTATGTGCCTAGCATAATGAGCTAAAGAGTGTGCCATAGTATTTGCCTCATGCCGAATGTGACGAAAAATGGAACATCTGAACTCCTTTAGAGAAAGCTTAATGTCCTGTATTATATTCCCGAGCCTAGAAGAGTGCCTTTCCAAACTAGATAAAGATCTCATTATAACCACATTGTCCCCTTCAATAACCACTTCCCTAAACACCACGTCCATGACAAAGAGAATTGCCTTGCAACAACCCGTAGTCTCGTTCTCATCACTATCCAAAGCTGGACAACCCCCAGCAGAGAGAGCTGCCACCACTTCACCGTTGTCGTTGCGAATAATCACACTAATACCCAAAGCCGAAGGATTTGTAAAGGAGGCCGCATCAAAGTTGCTTTTGTAAAAATCAGAAGGAGGGGCTGCCACATTGTTGGGGGCACATTCCCTTGTGTAGCTGGAACTGGGCATGATGAAACTCCTCTAAAATGTCCAAAGCTCGCCGATTCAATGCCCCATGATCTCGAAACTTACCCCCATGTACAACTGTGTTACATTGATGCCAAATTAGCCAAGCTTGAACTAGGAACAACTCAAGTTCATCTATCGAAAGCCTATCCATCATAAGGCGTGTTAACTGGATCATGTCTTCTTGGTCTAGACCAACTTTCTATAAATGAGGTAAGCTACTAGCCCATACATCCCTCGCTGCCCCACAACCCCACAGTGAATGTAAGCATGTTTCTGTTGCAAGTTTACAAATAGGACATACAACATCTGCAATCACCTTCCTTCAGTGCAAGTTGACATTGGTAGACAAAATCTCCTTACATGCTCTCCGGCAACACATTGCTTTTATTTGGGAGCCTCAACCTCCAAATTTTTCTCCACACCTCCTGACTAAAGACTCCTCTAGATGCTTCTACACAGTCTGCCTCTTTAGCTAATTGACAAGCCACACGGTATCCAGACTTGACTGAATAGATACCATTTTTGTTATGCATCCAGAAAATAATATTGGGGATGTAATGAAAGCTAAGATTGATTCAAAGAATAGCGTTCGCATCCTCATTGTGAAAGCTTTGTTTAATGAGAACAGTATTCCTCCATACAGTCTCAAAATCAATTAGTTTTTCCATTCTACAGTTTGCATGCAATTAGATAGGCCGGTGGACTACTCTATAGGTAGGATAATGAGGACTCCAGTTATCATGAAGAGAATTGACCGAAGTTCCATTTCCCACTCGCCAACAAGTGCCCCTTTGTAATACCCCTTTGGCAGCCATAATACTTTTCCATGCAAAGGAGCTATTGGGACGATCTGAGGGCTTTAGGAAGTGACAGCGAGGAAAATAACGTGCTTCAAATCATCGATGAAGGAGCAATTCTGGGGCTTGCATCAACGGTTGGGGATATTACACAAAGTAATAATGGAAAAACAAAGTTAAGATAAAAGACAAATAGAAAATAGATAACTTGGTGGCATAATATCGTTTTCTTTAGACAATATTTACCCCTCACACTATTGTTGCTAAAGGGCTATAGCAAATTTGTCCCCAAGATACAACCAAGATGTTGAGTTCTACAAATAGTAATTATGAAGAATGACCACATGATTTCTTGTGTTTCTCTCTAACTTACTATTTTGTGGAGTTAGTTATTTTTCAAGTGAACATAAACCTCTATTTATATCCACATGGTATATTTCATTAAAAGGCACGTATGAAGAGTTAAAATATTTTATAAAACTGTTCACAATGCTTGAAACCTCTTTAAACTCTCTGAATAGTCACCAAAAAATTCTGCAGAGAATCTTATTTTAAGAATTTCGATCTGTCGAAAGTTCCTTTTGATCAATCGAGTGCTCTTTTCGATCGATCGAATAGGAATCGAATAGCGATCGATTCATCTAGAGACTCTAGGATTATTTTCTTACCATTTTGATCGATCGAAACTTTAGTTTTGATCGATCAAAAATGCTGTATTTCGAATTTTCACTTAGAAAATTCCAGAACTTGAATGTTCACTTTAACAACATTATGAAACAATATTCTCCAAACTTAAACATCATTATTACAACCTATCCATGTATATACCTTTATATACAATATCAACCTCCACACTTGATTTGCCAATATAGTTAAATTAAAAGCACGCAGGCCTCAGAATCCTATACCCCCTTCACATTTAGGTTGAGTGAGCTTTCCCTAGTTAAGCCAATGAATCTTCCTCTCACACCCCACTTGTCTCCACCAAAATCTTGCACACGTAGCACTGAGTTCATCACATAGTTTTACAGGTAGCTAAAACATCCCCATTGTGTAAGTTGGAATGACTTGGACCATTGCTTTAATAAGAATCTCTTGACAAGCTCTAGAGAGAAGTTTCTCTTTTCACCGTTGTAGTTTATTCCAAACTCTATCTTTGAGATTGAAAAAAAATTGGTATTCTTATATTCTCATGATTCAACTCAAATTTTAATTTACTATATTAATTGATATAGTTGAAAAGATAAATTTTGAACTCAGAGTACATATTAGATTCAGAAGAGTCAAAACATCTATTTGAGTCAGATAAATTCTGAACTCAGAATACGTGTTAGATTCAAAAAAGTCAAAAACATCTATTTGAGGCAGCATAGTTATCCAAAATCCAATCCAATCCGATAACCCATTTAAATATCCTTTTTAGCATTACCATCATTTTGAACAGCACAATTGTACATTCCTAAATAACTGTTATAGGCAATGTATAGCTAATAGTTTTTTTTTTTTGTTTTTTTTATATTTTTATTTTATATTAAGTGCTTGACGAGACATAGAACAGAATCTAATAAAGTTTAAACTTTATTTTTGTTTTTGTTTTTGTGCACGGAGACATGATAATTGATAAGTGAGAAATTAATGAAATGACAATGAAGTATCAAAGAATAATGCATTCAGCTAACTACAACCAGTGAATTACATTTTTGTCAACAACGAAGAGTAATAATCAGTGAGTATATATAATTATATATTACAGTCGAGGGTACGTGAGATTGTGGCTGGCGACTTGACAAGGAAAAAGATGTTCGAGTATTATGCATATAGTATAAGAAACATCTTTTTCGTATCCACATATGGAGTGTGAAATCAATGTGCACTTTACAATTTACACGATAATAGTGGTATTGTACAATTTAACAAGACTGGTGATTAATCCATATTAGCATATATACCTTTTGTTTTGAGTGTAAATAACTTTCTCAAACTTTTTTTTTTTCATTGATACTTTCTCCACCTTAATATTCTTCAATCAGATTTTCAATTTTAGTTGTCTACTATATTGGACTTTTTAGGCCGCTGATTAAATCGTGTCAGTCTTAGAATATTGCGTTTTAGCGTATACCGTATAGTAGTTTCTCAACCTAAGCTAATATCTATTCCGCCAAATTGTCAATTTGAATTGTGTAGCATATCTGGACTATAATATTTTCCATGTGTTGTTTCTTGTTTGTTTATGAAATTACGTAATCCTGAGGATGACATTGTATCGTGCTCTATCCTCAAAAGGTAAAAAGGATTACGAGGTTAAAAAGTAAAAATTATTAAAATCAAATGATCAGAGGCTTCATATTATAAACAACTAGTTTGTAACTTTATGCATATGTATGATGTAAGAACTGAAATTGTATTGGTCCCAAAACCGGATTGGGCTCAAACGCTAACAGCCCAAACAATAAATTTGTAGAGCCTGGATAGAAAAACTAGATTTACCCCAGAAGAAAAACGATTAAACTTAACGATTTAAGACGGTTTGACACAAATAAGATTATCAAATTTATCCTCGGAACAAACTAAGTTATTTGTTTCATATGGTTTTCTTCAAGACAGAAATTGTACAAGAGTTCCAATCCTCTCTCTCAGTGCATTCTTCCGGGTTATATATTGCGATCTTGGTGTCATCCTTACCACACACGTGTAGGTTAGATTTGGGGGATTCCTTCCTGTCCTATCCAGCACCTCCTCGAACCATCAACCAGTAGCTGTAAGGCTGCTTGATCACTGTTCAGGCATCATTTCCACATTAATGCGGTCAAAGAGTTGGTTGAAAGGCATTTAATGTGGAGGTAGCAGCTTTTGAAGATATTTGTTTACCTTTCTTTTCTAATCCCTGGTCCAATGTCTCATCCTTAGTTGTGGTGTAACTCTGAAGTAAGTCTGTGATGGTATGACACTCAGATTTACCTCAGACACACATTGCCGAGAAGACTTTTGTCCTCGGACGCTTATTGGACCCATCTCACATTGTCTCTACTCCTTTCTTAACTTTATTCTCCTCATAGCCTTATTTGGGCCTCCTCGAATGGTCTAACGTCCTCAGATAGGGCCATAGGCCCAGTTAATACTGCTTTTAACAATACTTCTTAATTAACTAGCCCCCATATATGAATATAGTTAAAAGATATACATTAAACTGCATAATATAATTCTTATATATATAATTTAAATATTATTGATAGTCATTCTTATATATTTTTTAAAAAATTCTTCTAAGAATATTATTAAGTAGAAAATGTAAATTTTCAAATTTAAAATTTTTTTTTTTATGTTCATTAATTATAAATTCTTTAGTTTTTGTACGTAATAACTCACTTGGATGAATATTTATAATGTAATCTCACATTTGACTCAAAAATTAAGAAATAAAACTTTCTAAAAATAAATAATTTAGGACACATGGCGCAAAATTGAACTTCAATTGTAGAATCTAATTGGATTTTCTCTAAACTTTACCTATTAATATATATATATATATATATATATATATATATGTAAGGACACGATTCCTTTGCGGCCCATTAACATTTTTGGGCTCACACACGAAAGATCCCTCACAATATGATTTGTAGAGAGTGGGCTTGAAAAGCTAGCCGCTGGTCAAGGGGTGATGCCCGGTCATGGTTTTTAGAGGAGTTCATGTAGAAAAAAGGAGTTGGGCTTGAACATTTAAGCCCTAAGGCGTCGCACCCTATGGGATGGAACTCCTCGGAGTTGATCCGAGGACCATTGAGGCTTTATCCCAGTTACCCAACGACGGACTTTCTTCAGTCAGGTCCGGTGTTGTTGAGAGGTTCTCCCCTATGTCGTCTTTCTTTTTTGGAGGTGGGATGGGACTCCCCTTCAGATTTACTTACTTTCTTCTTTTATACTAGCTTGCATTCGCTGTCCTTCGTCCACGTGTAGGGTCAATCTTTACAAAAACTGACATTTGTCCCATCAGTCCAATCCCGGAATTGTTGGGGATGGTTCGATAAAGTTAAAGAGTACGGCTCTGTCAGGGGCAGCTCATTGAATGGCAGTGAGAGCAGCTTTCCCGGATATTCTTTGATTCTCTTTTAAGCTTGGCCCTATACCGGTTTTATCCTTTTTCTTTTGGTGAGGTTTTGGATCTGCCGAGGACTGAGTTGTCCTCGGCTGCACCACAAAAATGTTTGGTGCTCTGCATTGTAGAGCTTGGGCCATAGTTCTCCTCAGCTCGAGCCTTTGGACTCTCTAAGGACAAATGGGCTTGGTCCGTGAATTATTGGGCCCCACAATAGCCCCTCAAAACCCTTTTATCCGACTTTCGGGTTGGAAAGGAGGGTTTTGGCAAACCCGGGCCCTTAATGTGGCTTAATTAGTTCAACCCCGCATTTATGTGAGCGGTTTCCCACCTGTTCAGGAGGTTAGCCGGTTTTCAAGGGATTCCGTTTAATCTGCTCGTGATCTACTCCTACCGCTTGGCTGTCCCAGACGCGCCCTTAATGAATCCCCTTTACGAGGCTCATTTATGTCCGGCGGCTCATCTGATAAGGTGGGGAAATGGAACGGACGCCTCTTTTTTCTTCAGATTCTTTTGGAAACTTGAATGCATTTAATACTCTTCGTTTTGCCCTTCCTATAAGAAGGCAAGCAGGAGGCCATCACTTTCATGCAGACTCCTTTCCTTCCTTCTGAGATCTGAAACTCGTAGCCTCCTTTAGCGTCTGCTTAGCCCGTTTGTTATACACCATATCAGTATACGCCTACCATAATGAACGATGAAGGAACCATGCCCCTCCTCAAGACACCATGTTCTGATAAAGCTTGAAATGGCTCGATCAGGGCAAGGGTGGCGCAGACTTAAGATCTGTCCCGCCTCTCTTTCAGCCAAAATCCGAAGCAGGAGCTCGTCACGTCAAATTCTTGGCGTGACTGAGTCGAGAACACCCAATATCAGCACCACTCGGCTCCTCACGAGCGTACCTAACATGGCACCAGTGTGTTAGGAGTCAGGGCTGAGGCAGGGGCGAAGTGCTTCTGCTTCTCCCTCTCTTTGCTCACTGGTGCCCTCCTCCGCCTTCCTCTTATAGTCTTCCCAGCACCAGCTCCGCCCTGGTGCTGTCCTTCTCCCTCTTTTGTTCCTCTCTTTGTCTCTTCATCTCTTCCCCTCTTCTTCTCCTCCTTCTCTTACTCATGTCCTCCATCTTCTTCATTGATTTCTTTCTTACTATTTCCTTCTTCTTCATTCTTTTTTTTTTTTGAAGTGGGTTCTTCTCTTAGTATGAGCAGCAATGAGGTAGAGATTGGAGAGACTTTGAAGACAAGTTTAAAAGACGCTTGACCGTTTGCTTATCTGTACTGTGGATGTTAGTGCTGCTTCGGCAGCCCCTCTTTTGTATAGGCTTGTTAAAGCCCCTTTTTGTACATTGTAATAATTTTTCATATTAATAAAAGTTGTTTCTATTTCATTTTGCATGTTTTGTCTCTGTTTTATAAATTTGCAAGCGCCGCTCGGCACAATAATATAGCATCTAGATCAATGTCAACTAAGACCAAAAATACTTGATAATAAAAAGATGTCGCCATAACTCTAATAAAAATGCTTGGCATAATAAGGCCGACCAGTGAAAAGTAATAATTACCCATGCTAGCCGAGGAGAGAACTGAAGGCTTGATGCCGTGTGAAAAATAACCATTTGAAGACATATCACCCACCAGATGAACAGCCCTCTTAGGCCAATGAATACTGGGGCGTTCTAGCACCTTCCTTACACCTTCGTTGGGCCTAACCCTTTAGGGTGTTTAAGCCGTGGATGAAGTGACCTGACCTTTTATCAAGTAGCCCATCTTGCGAAATTCAAACCTTTTCTTATCCGAGTAGTTGGTTTCCCCGTAGGCTTGGGTCCGAGAAACGTACAACGCCTTGGTTCCGTCCAAAACTTGTAGTAATAGGAGTTTTTGTACTTGGTTTCCCCATAGGCTTGAGTCCGAGGACCATACAAGGCCTTGGTTCTGTCCAAAACTTGTAATAATAAAAATTTTTGTATTTGGTTTCCCCATAGGCTTGAGTCCGAGGACCATACAAGGCCTTGGTTCTGTCCAAAACTTTATGCTCTTTTTACGCACTTGGTCTTTCCTCAGGTATCTCACAAGTTTCCGAGCAGGAGGTTGTCCTCGGCAGCAGTTATTCCCCGGCGTGGGCCGTAGTCCGTGGGCCTCCATGTAGAACGGGCCTGGGACGCGAATTTATTAGGCCCACAGATTTAGAGGCATTTCCGTAGTTTTTGGTCACGCGGTACTTTTTGGCGTCCCAGTGTTCGAGGTGCGCCTTCACGAGGCTCCTTTAATATTGCAGATGGCGTGGAAAATCGAGCCGGAGACATTTTGTCCGTAGCGTTCCTTGGGACGTTGCGTGCATTAAATGCCACCACTTTAGCTTTTTGAATAAATAGGAGAGAAAGCTGTCTTACCTTCGCACAAATCCTTCAGTCTCCTCTCCTAGTACATCATGTTTGAGGCGAGGGTTGGGGCAAAGGAACTCTCTCCGCCGCAAAGGCGCCGTGTCTTCCTGAGACTCCAGATAGTGGGGTACGGGCAAAGGAGGCATAAATTCAAGAGAATATTCCAGTTCGAGAGAGGGGAAAGGGTGTTTCTCCCTCTTTTAGTCAAAATCCGAAGCAAGTTCTGGTCATGCCAGATTTTTGGTATGTCCGAAGAAGGAATTTCCGCCATCAGCGCCGTCTGCCTTATAGCAGGCAAATTTCTGCGGGGGCTTCCCAACTTCCGGCTCCCTGCACCTTTTTTGTAGATGGTGTTAGTCTGAGGTCAGGTTCTTTGGCTGCCTGAGTTATGGGCACGTAGAAACGTCGAGGAATAGTTTCCTTAGACGACATCTTGGAACAGTAGCCAATCTCTCCTCTGAGCTATCTCCCCGGCATCATCTTCACTCTTTTGTGCTTTTCTTTTGCTTACGCAGTTAACTCTAATGTAAGCTTGTTTCAGCTTTTATTGTACACTGTACTGTTCTTTTGTCTTAATAAAAGATGTGTTTATTTCTTTATACATACTCTTTTTTTTTGCAACAACCACTTTGGGTCTGAATATTAAGTCTAAGCCTGCCTTTAACAGTATTCTGGGCAGAAGAACACTTTAACACAAACCCTTATTAGTTTAAACTCGCAAATATTATCAAGTATAACAATGGTAATCCTCAATAGATTAAATTCATGGAACTAACCGAGATAGCTATTGAACGCTGCGCGATGCACGCTAGACCAATTCCCGAGAACGATAAACTCTAAACAATTCGTCTGAGATGATAGTCGAGTAGCGAAGGACTTTGTGCTTTCGGGTAATATGCTGTACCGTAGCGCATCATTCCCTTTGGTACGGGGGATCCGAGGGTAGACCGGAGAGCCCGTGCAATTAAGGGATTGACCCAACTGTTAACGAGGAGTTCTTTTCGGATGGATCCTGAGGTTTATGTGCCATAGTACTTGGTTTCCCCATAGGCTTGAGTCCGTGGACCATGCAAGGCCTTGGTTCTGTCCAAAACTTATGAGATTGTCTTTTTTACGTACTTGGTTTCCCCATAGGCTTGAGTCCGAGGACCATGCAAGGCCTTAGTTCTGTCCAAAACTTATAATCTTTTTATGTACTTGGTTTCCCCATAGGCTTGAGTCCGAGGACCATGCAAGGCCTTGGTTCTGTCCAAAACTTATGAGATTGTCTTTTTTACGTACTTGGTTTCCCCATAAGCTTGAGTCCGAGGACTATGCAAGGCCTTGGTTCTGTCCAAAACTTATAATCTTTTTATGTACTTGGTTTCCCCATAGGCTTGAGTCTGAGGACCATGCAAGGCCTTGGTTCTGTCCAAAACTTATGAGATTGTCTTTTTTGTACTTGGTTTCCCCATAGGCTTGAGTCCGAGGACCATGCAAGGCCTTGGTTCTGCCCAAAACTTATAAGATTTTCTTTTTTTTACATACTTGGTTCCCCATAGGCTTGAGTCCGAGGACCTGACAGGCCTTGGTTCTGTCCAAAACTTATGAGATTTTCTTTTTACGTACTTGGTTTCCCCATAGGCTTGAGTCCGAGGACCATGCAAGGCCTTGGTTCTGTCCAAAACTTATAATCTTTTTATGTACTCGGTTTCCCCATAGGCTTGAGTCCGAGAACCATGCAAGGCCTTGGTTCTGTCCAAAACTTATGAGATTTTCTTTTTACGTACTTGGTTTCCCCATAGGCTTGAGTCCGAGGACCATGCAAGGCCTTGGTTCTGTCCAAAACTTATGATCTTTTTATGTACTTGGTTTCCCCATAGGCTTGAGTCCAAGGACCATGCAAGGCCTTGGTTCTATCCAAAACTTATGATCTTTTTTGTACTTGGTTTCCCCATAGGCTTGAGTCCGAGGACCATGCAAGGCCTGTCGTGTCCCAAAGCGTATGATCTTTTTATGTACTTGGTTTCCCCATAGGCTTGAGTCCGTGGACCATGCAAGGTCTTGGTTCTGTCCAAAACTTATGATCTTTTTATGTACTTGGTTTCCCCATAGGCTTGAGTCCGAGGATCATGCAAAGCCTTGGTTCTGTCCAAAGCTTATGATCTTTTTATGTACTGGTTTCCCCATAGGCTTGAGTCCGTGGACCATGCAAGGCCTTGGTTCTGTCCAAAACTTATGATCTTTTTTGTACTTGGTTTCCCCATAGGCTTGAGTCCGCGGACCATGCAAGGTCTTGGTTCTGTCCAAAACTTATGATCTTTTCATGTACTTGGTTTCCCCATAGGCTTGAGTCCGAGGACCATGCAAGGCCTTGGTTCTGTCCAAAACTTATGATCTTTCTATGTACTTGGTTTCCCCATAGGCTTGAGTCCGAGGACCATGCAAGGCCTTGGTTCTGTCCAAAACTTATGATCTTTTTTTGTACTTGGTTTCCCTATAGGCTTGAGTCCGAGGACCATGCAAGGCCTTGGTTCTGTCCAAAACTTACGATCTTCTTATGTACTTGGTTTCCCCATAGGCTTGAGTCCGAGGACCATGCAAGGCCTTGGTTCTGTCCAAAACTTATGATCTTTTTTTATGTACTTGTTTTATTTTTCGACCACGAGCCCCTACACCAGGGCGGGGAAAGTTGGCCTGAGGCTGGAAGCCCCTAGAGACGCCCGCGCCCTTAGCACTGCGAGGCGTAGCCCCTAGCAGAAGCTTACGTCGGAGCAACAACTATATGTCGCCGGAGACGGAGGAGATCCCAGAAATTTCTGCTTGGCGCGTGAGTTGATTCCACCGCCACCTGCACCAGCGCGCAAGCTTCCCCACAGACGGCGCCAATTGTGAGGACACGATTCCTTTGCGGCCCACTAACATTTTTGGGCTCACACAATAAAGGTCCCTCACAATATGATTTGTAGAGAGTGGGCTTGAAAAGCTAGCCGCTAGTCAAGGGGCGATGCCCGGTCATGGCTTTAGAGGAATTCATGTAAAAGAAAAGGAGTTGGGCTTGAACATTTAAGCCCTAAGGTGTCGCGCCCTATGGCATGGGTCTCCTCGGAGTTGATCCGAGGACCATTGAGGCCTTATCCTGGTTACCCAACGACGGACTTTCTTCAGTGAAGTCCGGAGTCGTTGAGAGGTTCTTCCCCATGTAGTCTCTCTCTTTTTCAGGTGAGATGGGCTCCCCCTCAGATTTACTTACTTTCTTATTTTATACTAGCTTGCATTCGTTGTCCTTCGTCCACGTGTAGGGTCAATCTTTACAAAAACTGACATTTGTCCCATCAGTCCAATCCCGAAATTGTTGGGGATGGTTTGATAAAGCTGCAGGGTACGGCTCTGTCAGGCGCTGGGTCTTATCTGGAAGGGTAGTAAGGATAACTTTCCCAAGATATTTTGGATCTCTTTACAAATTCGTCCCTATACCAGTTTTGCCCCTGTATTCCGATGGGATTCTGGATCTGCCGAGGACTAAACTGTCCTCGGCTACCTCCCAAAAACTGTTTTGGGCTCTGTATTGTAGAGCTTGGGTCACAGCTCTCCTCGGATTGGGCCTTCGGATCTTCCAGGAGCAACTGGGCTTGGCCCTTAAATTATTGGGCCCCACAACTATTATTAAGTTGCTTTATCACAAACCTTTTTTTTTAACAAAATATTTTTAATCAATTAAATGTGAATCTCATAACATGCATCTCATAACAATATATAACAATAGAATAACGTGAATCTCATAAAAAATTTAATCAATTAAAAATCACTAAAATTATGAGCATAAAACGCAAATCCAAACAAATAGGCTAATTACTAATTCCTTAAAAAGAAAACTTACAATGAGTTGAGAGAACTACACAAATAATCTTTGATGTTTGAAGAACAATGGGAGGACAACTTCCTTTCCAAAACTGGGTAGAAGCTTATGCTGATAACGTATTGTGAAATGATAGAAATATATAAAACAAAGTAAAAGAAACAAGAAATATATATTGATAAACTCTTATATTCAAGTGGTCATCCACAATTCTTTTGATCTCTCTTAGATGTGTGTACAATAACAGTAAAGTAATCCCACATATATATAGGACCTTAGAATGCTTGTAGAGTTTATGGGATAAGGTTGTAATAATGAGTACACTTATGGATATACATCTTCCCTATAGGCTTAATACATTTCACGCTTTACACATCCCAAGTAACCTTTTCATTCCCCAAAGTTTACACATTCCAATCAGACTTTATTTCTAACAAAAATCTATTGAACGATGCTACCTCTCATTTAACGTCTTTGTTATGCAAATCATTAGTTAGTAAATACTCCCTCCGTCCCAGTTTGTTTGTCTTCTATTCCATTTCGGGATGTCCCAAAATATTGTCTTGTTTCTAAAAATAAAAGTCAATAATTTACTAATATTCCTATTATACCCCTACCTTATTTTCAAAACTATTTGAAAAGAAAACTAACAAATATTTTGAAAAATCAATCTAATTGGGGCACCTTTTTAGTTGCCTCATTAAGAATAACTCTTTTTTTTTTTTTTTTAAAGGCTAATAAATTTATTTAAGGGTAGTTTTGTAAACTTATACATTTTTAAAAGATAGACAAGATAATAAATGATGTTCCCTTAAAAAGTTTTTCTTTTCAAACAGGACAAACAAATTCGAACGGAGGGAATATATAATAATGGCAAGAAGCATTACAAATGAGATCATTAAAAAAATTATAACATTAATTAGCAATTATCATTATGGAGTAGTAGTCTATGGTGTTACACATCTAAGGAAGTGGAATATATAGAGTTTACTCAAAGATATATGTAAAAATTCACATTATATATGTGTGTGTAAGGGTTTTTTCAAAAAATTTAAATGGAAGGTTCTAAAAAATATATTTAATGAGATCACCCAAAAAAATTATCACGCACAACGCATGAGTTTGCGACTAGTTTAAGCTAAATTCAAAATTCGTAGTGAAGATAAGGATGGGGAGAATTCATTGTCATTCTTTGGCTCTACTGGAGTGAATCATCAAATATTTGGTCAGTCATGATAGGAACTTGATGAATTGAGACATGTTTCCAATAAACGTATTTATGCATATGCACATACGTATGGCAGAAATATAGATATTTGACACTTATAATATAGATACTTGCAATATATTTGACAATTAGAACTACCGCATCCCCCAACCTCAAAAACAATGTGAATCAGAATATTTCATTTCAAACAATATCATTCCACACTACATTCTCACTGAAAAAATCTATCGACCAATTTCTATCATTATATCTAACCACTTAGTCAAACACCAAAATTGGAAGAATCTTGTATTGAATCACTGCATGTGGCTCGCCTGTGATAACTTATTCGGATTTGCATGAACTAGCAGACCAATCGCCAAGGGGGATGCTCCCTCCAGCATGAGCAAACCTTTCGGAACGGAACTGATTAGGAATGGGAGCCACTACCCCACCCCCAATCCAGCCAGGTTCTATGCACCGTCTTATTTGACTAAATCATCTATAATCTCTTTTGGTGCAAACTTTCTATGATTCAGCACTTTATGATCTTATACAAGTACAGAACAACCTTTCTTGGGCCATGCAAAGGCATCATTTGCTTCATATATGGATTTCAGATGGAGGCTTGGAATCCCATTAATGACCAACATTTGAATTGACACGTTCGCCTATATGGAGGCATTATATTGATATGATGTATTGCTTGCTCGAATATTAGCGGAAATAATCCTTATGCTGGATAATGCAATGACTAGAGACCAACTTCTTTTAAACAGCATCCCTTTCTCATGTTAATCTTCACCTTGAAATGGATACTTTCTATCTCAAAAGTGAATGCAGAGGATTATGATCCAGTTAAAGTGTGGTGGCATTTGTTTGTATTTTTTTTCCCTGGTATTACTTGCTCAGTAAAAAAATAATAATATGAATTTCAAATTAATTCACAATTAGGATTAATTTCCGTTGAGTACAGAGGGTTTGCCTATTCCAAATAGAGAATCTCCATGACAATGAGTATTATGATTTTTGTTGATGGTTCAACATAATATGAACATGATAGATGTGAAAATATATTTTCTTGAAAATAACTCATAATAACAATTGTAACATCCATATGTGTGGAATAAGAATACATCTTGACCACATTTACCTCCTTTGGAAGTTCAGTTTCCCAATACAGTATGCAAAAAGAGAGGCAAAGACAATGGGGAAGATAATAAGAACAACAGCAACAACACCTAAAAGATTGTGATGAAACCCAAAGTAGTCCTCTAAGAAAGCAGAAACTGTTGTTGTCTCTCCAAATGCTGATATTTCTTTGTCTATATCTCCATATTGCGAAGTCAGCATACCATTCAGTGCCCAAGATGTGGGACATAAATAATACAACCAAAGCCACCACTTTGGAATATGCTGCAACAACGGAGGAACAACATTTTTGAGTTACTTTTGATGCTTGACATATTCAAATCTCACCATCCACATGCAAGTTATAATTTTACACAAGTTTACATTATTTTTATTGTGAGTGTATATACAACAATAAAATTCCACTTCAAGAAAATATAAAAAACCAAGTAGTTGACATACTTAGTTGATCTCAAACGTAAAGACTAAAAGATTTTGGGTTGATGAGTCATAACTTACAGGTCTTGGTACAATGAACCCAGAGAACAAATTCAGCATTGTGTAGGAAGATGAAGCTACAATGGAAGCCACCTGAACATTTGGTGTCAATGAGACCAGAAGCATTCCTAGGTAATTGAAGTATAGCAGCGTACAGAACATGCTGTAGAATGACCAGAATATCTTATAGGCTGACCAGTATAAACCAATCATAGGGTATGTGATGATCACGTAGAGAACTGCTTGAGTGAACAAGTAGGGAACCTCAATTAACACCTAAAAAAAATCAATCCAAGTTACTTGAATTAAAATATTGCTAGTTACATCAAAGTATTCAGAATTTAAAAAGGGAGATTATGAGCTGTTGAATTAGTTTCATCCATTCTCTAAATTTCTAAAAATTTATGAAATATCTTCATTAAATCCATTTTTAAAGGTTTGAGACCCATTCTCTGCTTAACTTTAACATTCCAATATAATAAAAAAAAAAAAAAAATTAGGGTGTGTTTGAATACCACTTATTTTGCTAAAAATTGAAAACACTGTAACAAAATAATTTTTAAATGTGTGAATAGTGCTATGGGACCCATTTTTAATGAAAGTTTATAAAAAAAAAAAGTTTGTGAGTCTCGTGAACAGTACACAGGACCCACTGGAAACACACCACAGCCACAGAATGTGCATCTAAAAAAGAAAAAGAAAAAAATGCAGACACAAGACGCTGCCTTTTCATCGGTACTCAAACGGGTACTTAATTGTACTTTATCAAGAATTTAGTTTAATTAATTTTCATGAGAGCTTTGAACCTGTGCCAATGAATAGGCCCATGAAGAGTACATTCCTGCAAATCTTTCTCGGTACAAAACAGTCCGCTCTGTTGCAACGATAGGCAGAACCGTTGAGCAATTGTTTATGCCAAAGAAGACAACTGCAGTGAACATTGAACCAAGGACATTGAAGATGTCCTGCTGGGTGTTTCTACCAAAAAGAGAAACAAAGTGTCAAGTCAGTTATTTCACAATGATTTCCTACTTCGGCTTCATATTGTAGCAAAGTAGAGCATAAATTTATATACTAAAAACAAAAAAGATTGAGAATCATACTCTTCATCATCACCCAGGAAAAAGTCAATAGTATGATAAAGGTTGTAAAATATTCATAAGAATTATGTAATGCATCAATGAAGTAACTTAGATTATAGCTTGCAATGAGCAAGGGCTGATAAAGGAGTGGGAAGCAGATTTAGTTTCTGAGTGGACTTGGATCAATTTTATATTGTTCAAATGGTGTATGAAAACATAAATGCAATTGTCCCAACTAACATTTTCTCTCCTCTCTTCCAGAACAGTATTCCAAACAGAAGAGACGAGGCAGACAGCAAAATAAAGCGCATCAAATTGTATGAAGGACTTCGCCAATAGGACAAGTGTTGCTTCCATAAGCACGCTTTGAACTGCTCCCAACCAGTTTGTGGAAAGCGGGTAGGAAAATGCAATTCCCTTGAACCAGTGGATGGTGAACTCAATTGCTTAACCAACTCTTTGTTTTGCCTACAGTCAGAAAAGCAAGATTCATATTTAAGACAAGCTCTAAAATTTTTGTATCAAATAAATTTTATGAACAATTGTATACATTGTTAAAAAATAAATAAATAAATATAATTCTTATCTATAGTATCCATTGATCATGATTTATGTTCTTTGCAAAGAATGCAGTATACTCTACATAAACAATTGTAGACACATATACATGTAAACATGCTACCCAATAAGGACGCATCAAGAAACTCAGTATGGTAGGTGACAGCGATAAAGACGCTTTTATGCAGTGGCTTATAAAATGGTGTACTTACTCATATAAGGTGGACCCCCTATAAATTTGTGCAAAATCTACACCAAGTTCAGCTTCAGCAGATTTTGAAGTAACTTCTAGCATCCATGTTGCTGGATTATAATTGTCTTTAATAGCAGGCACCCCAGGGATAATCTACAGAAAAATTGCCATGGAGAAGAATCCGGACTAATTTTGTCACAGGTATGATATTGTATTTGATTGACAACAATAAAAGATTAACATGAAATATAAAAGTTGCATAATTAACTGACCTCAAAGTACTCAATAACCTGACTTGAGTGCTGCCCTAGTGAGCCAAAATAAATTATGTGGCCTCCATTTTTCATTAGAACCAACTGCAGTATAGTTAGACTTAGATATGAATCAATGTTATCACATCACATCGATATTAAATTATTCATAAGGATGATAAAAAGTAAAATAAAATAAATCAACATGATCATATTTTCTGAAACAGCAAATAGTTTTTTTTTTTTTTTTGGGTTGAGGGGGGGGGGGGTGAGGGAAGTAAAACTGAACATATAAATGTAAATTGGTAAAGATTAAATAAATATAACTGGATTAAACTTAGAATATTGAATTGTAAGATCCCAATCTTTGAAGATAGTAAAACCTCTTTATAAGAATTCTCACCAAAAGAGTTCAAAGGATGCAAGATCATGCATAACACGTCACTTTGGAAAGAGATGTACACTAACAATGAAACAGTGAGTTATCTGTCCGTGAATAATGCAAGTAGCACACCTGCAAATCTTCAATCTTACTGAACAAGCTTGGATGAGTATATCAACTTGTTTTTGTGCACTCCTCTTAACAAGATGTGAAAATTGCACCAAATGGGAATTAGGTCAAAGTGTCATAAAAAATAAAAAAGGATTAACTCTTCCAAGCTGAGATGAAACTTAAAGAAGATTATCATCTATAAAATATTTGAAGTTGATAATTTCTTTGTTCTTATAATATGAAGATATTTCAAGCAATTATGTAAAACATTTTTTTGACCGTTACAATGAGGGAGGGGGAATTTGAACCCTGGATGTTTCCATTGAAAATATCAAGAGGTGATAACTAGTTGAGCTACAAGACTCTTGGCAAGCAATTATGTAAAACATGGGACATATACAACTAAACCATAAATAATTTATATACAAGTTATACCAAGGGAAGCATGTTATGAAACATATTCAAATTTCCTCACTTCATTGCATTATGAAACTAGGTTATGAACATTATTTTACCTCATCAAATGCCTCAAAGATATCAATACTTGGTTGGTGGATGGTGCACACAACTGTTCGTCCTGTTTCAACAATATTCTTGACTGCTCTCATAACAATTGCAGCTGCCCTTGCATCTAAACCTGAAGTTGGTTCGTCCATGAATATGATAGAAGGATTGGCCACAAGCTCCACAGCTATAGTCAGCCGTTTACGCTGCTCAGTTGACAAACCACTAACACCTGGAATTCCTACTAAAGAATCCTTGATCCCATCAAGCTCAATAGTTTCAAGTACTTCATTTATGAATTCCTGGGGGAAATTGCAAAAAGAAATTTCAGTGAAATTCATTTAAATGAACAATTCTGAGACAAAATATTTGATTATGCAGAAAAACAGATACCATACTGCTTTAGTATATGAATCAATCTGAGATGAGAGCCGCAGCCAAGCAGAATATACCACTGATTCTTCTACAGTAATTTGTGGAGAATGTATATCTGTTTGCTCACAGTAACCCGATATCCTAGCAAATGTGTCTTGAACCTTTGGGTGCCCACCAATTCTAATCTCTCCTTCAATGGTACCACTGGTTTTCCTTCCAGAAAGAACATCCATAAGAGTTGTTTTCCCTGCTCCACTGACACCCATCAAAGCTGTCAGAATGCCTGGTCTGAATGCACCTGTAATGTCAGAAAGAAGCTGGAGCTTTTTCTGCGTAAAACCATGCCTTCGCATTTCCTGAAAACAAAATGATGTCAAAATAATTTATTTCAGTTTAGATAGCTCTCACTCCAAGTCCTTGTATTTTATAACTAAGGATATGTAGTAAAACTAGCTCTATTAGAATTACCAAAGGGGTATCAACATAATACTGCATGTCATGAAATGTTACAGTTAAGGGCTCAAAAGGTAGAATCATCCTTCCTGAAAATTTGAGGAACAACAAAATTTCATAAATGTGGAAAAACATATCTTAACTTGACAGAAGATGTAGAATGAACTTACTGATCTAATATTATATAGAATAAAATGGAATAATCAGGACAAAAAGACTTTCTCACCCTTTCTAGGTTCTAAAGTAGTTTTAGGAGAAGCACCAGTTGGTGTCTGGTCTCTACTTAAATTGTTGTGGCTGTCTTTTTTTCCTTGAAGTTGAGAGTGCTTTTCATAAGAAATAAGAGCACGAGACTTTCCTGGAGCTGAATGTAAATTGAAGTGAAAGTTAACATACATGCTAGAATATTTTGTTTCTTTCAGTGTCCACGTAAGCAAAGGAGATGCTCTTACACTTTAAGAAAGTTAATGCCAAGGTAAAACCAACATTAAATAGTACTGTGAACCCAGTTAAGGCAGCGATTGATATCCAATAAAAATAACCGTCAAAGTTTAATCCATGACTTTCTAGTGCTTGTTGCCCAAGAGTAGTGTTTACAGACAGATTCTGTGAAAAAGAAAAAGGAGCAAAGAATCAGTAGTTGATGGATGAACAGCTTCACATATTTGTAAGAAAAGTATAATAGGGTTTACTTTTTTGCAGGTTTCCAATTTGAATAGGAAAAGCCTCATTCAAAAAGAATGAGGAAAATGAAAGGGAAAGTCTTTAGAATGCTAAAAAAAGGATACCCTTTTAAGCATTTATTAGTATTTTCCTTTCCTTTACCTTGCTCTTTCAAACATCCGAAGGGAGTTTTAAGAGAAAATAGTTACAGGGAAACTTTCCCAAGAAAAAGGCAGAACTTCAAGGTTTTCATTATTACAATAAAATGAAGCCAAACAGGAAAACTTCAATTGCCAAAAGTTCTTCCAAGAAGAACTTTCCATGAAATCAAACAAATACATGTAAACCAAATGAAAATCATAAAATTTGAGCCTTGTAACTGTCCTATTGGCCCAACCAAAAAAATTGCATCACTCTTGCATTTTTTTTTTTCTTTTTTTCTTGGTTATTAGCACAACAATGAAAGTGATTAAATTTCACCTTTTCCCATCGAGGAGAAAGGAATTCATTCACAGTGAGGCCTATCTCCCCATATGACAAAGGAGAAATCCAAAATCCCCACTCCAACCAAGCAGGCATAGAGGCTGCAACCAAAAATATGCTAAGCACAACCATCTGAATAAATTTCATTGGCTTGAATATGAGAAAAGGTAAGAAAAATCTTACATTTTGGGATAACAAAGCCACCAAATAATAAAACAACTATTATGGACAGGCTACCAGCTGTCATAGAAGCAACCACAGTTTGGAAGAGTGAGGCAATAAATCTGAACATGGATATTGACATTAGATGCACAGTCAAGAGTAGAAGGAACTGGCGGAAGAACCTAAGAAACATGGATAAACAGATGTAAAAATTGAGATAATTATGAATAATAAAAAATTATACTAAAGAGTACCTAATAAGAAGAAACAGCAGCACTCACCATCTACATCTTGTTCTCAACCAGAAACATATTTAATATTCAATGTACAACCTAGGAGAAAGCAAAAGCCACCATAGAATGTTGTCTAGGTATAAGATCTCATACATCAATATTAACAAGCATATAGTAGCATTCCAAGTGATACAAATATATTATTCATAATTATCTAAGTTTCTTAAAAACTTCTAGTAGCTTTACTGAACCTACAAGCATGGAAGTAATCATATAAATTTTTGCCCTCAATTTAACAGTATATCGCTCAAGATTTCATCTCAGACAGAATGGAACATTTTTTTTCTTTTTTGATAGATGAACTTTTCATCTAGATCTCACCTTCCAACCTCAGGGCTGTACCCAATGACATAGTATGTAAGAGCTGTCCAGACAAAAGCTTCCAAGAATGATAACGGAACTTTTAGGATGGCAGAAGGAATTGCATAAGCCCAAGCAGGATAAAAGAACAAATCTTTTTGTTTGTAGAAAACTGCAAGTCTTGAGACGGTCATGGGAAGTTCTGGAAATCCATCAACAAGAAGAATGAGGAGCGCATAGAATAATGACCCCATATAATAATTTGCATGGGTTGAGTCAACGGCCATTTCAGTTCGAAGGAAAACAGTCATTGTTATTGAAGCAATGATGACTAACTGCAGGTGGAAGAATACCAAAATAAAAATAAAAAATTTGAATAAGAGGGGTCAGAGTGGAAGCTAAATAAAATTGACAGAGAAACATTCAAACAAAAAGAGCTACCTGTGTTGATTTGAATACATAAATAAAAGAATTCCTTCTCATGAGAAGAAATTCCCTCCTTGTACAAGCTTTAAAAAGTCCCCATTTAGTTAATGAGTATGGTCTAGAGGATAGAGCGTTCCTGTGGCTGTGAGACTTATCAAATGGCTTAGAGAGCTCCTCATCTAACTTGTGGCTGAGATGGGAATCTTTGAATATTTTAGCAAACTGATCAACAGAAACATAACTGTAGGGTTGATCTGTTTTGTGCCAATACTGTGCTTGATCTTTACTAGAGATAACCTGAAGCAAAAGAATATAGAAACCAGTTACGATTGTATGACGAGAAATAGTTGGATATGCAAATATGAACGACAAATCTACCTCCTGAAGGAAGTCAGCAGCACTTTTCCTGTCTGGACACTTAAACCCACAATCCTCAAAGAATTTGAGAACACAAGTGCGTGGACCATGATACACAATCTTCCCTTCTGCCATCAAGATAATGTCATCAAAGAGATCAAAGGTCTCTGGTGCAGGCTGAAGAAGTGAAATCAATGCAGTGGCGTCAATGATATGTGCCAAGTGCTGAAGGCAAGAAACAATCTGGAAAGTGGTGGAACTGTCTAAGCCATTTGATATTTCATCCATAAATAGGGCTTTTGTTGGTCCCACAATCATCTCACCTAGATAATACAAAATATATCAACAATCATATTGATTCAATCCCTTGAAATTTAAAAGCACAACTTATTCAGGAATAGAATATTACATATAACAATATTTTAAGCCTATGCTACAAAGATTCATCATCTACAAACTTTGCATAATCTCCACACTACCTATGGTCAACCTTTTCTTTTGACCACCAGATATGCCTCTTCTTACATGATCTCCAACCAAAGTGTCTGTGCAGATATCGATACCAAGGATCTGTAAGACACATTAATACGGAAAAAAAAAAAAAAAAAGGATTGAGAGTGGTTCTTAAAAAAAGAGATGAAGACATGATATTGAGCTCTGCACAAGCAACCTAGAAAACTATACCTTTAGGATGTAGTCTGTCTGAAGGGAAGTCTTCAAACCCTTAACTGATACTGCCTGAACCATTGGAATAGAGAACATTGCATTAATCATTTTAAGGATATAAAAATAAATAAATTACATGCTGTATGAATGCCGCATTGATTAGCTTACTAAAATAAACTTCTTATTGTATAAATGTTTTCTGTAATGATGATCTAACTGAGTCCAACCTTACTTAGAGCTGAATAGCAAAAATGGATTTATGTAGCCAACCCCTAGGAATCAGGATCTAAGGCTGTCTTTGAGGACAATAGAGAGGAAACAAAACTTCTAACTTATGGTTTCCCTCTTAAGCATTTGAAATATTTACTTCAATTTACTTTCCTTTCATTCTTTCAAGGAAAAAAATGAACGGGATAAACTGTACTCTTACATATGAAAGAAACAAACTTGTTCAACCACATCAATGTCCAATAAGTTATTTCTGCTTAATATTTTGGCTTTGCTGAAGTTGTGAAAGCGTGGTGAGAAGCTATGTATACATGATGAGGAAGTTTTATGTATGCTATATGGTACCTTCATGTAAGCATCTACATCAGGATCTGGGATAATCTCTTCCTGCTTCTCCCTTTGTGTGACTTCCTTGATAATGTCTTTCATGCATAAATAAAAACTACTCATCAATATCAATTTGAAACCTGCTTGATAAAAATCCTGCATTAAAATCACCATTTTTGCTCAGCCAAGGAGTTCTCACCAACTCGGCTTCCTACACCCTGACAGCATGCAGAGAAATCAAGTGTTTCCCTTACAGTCATCTCTGGAATATGCAGGTCATGTTGGCTTACATATGCCGCTGTTTTCTGAGGAACAAATTCTTCCAGCAAATAGCCATTGTAAGATATTTCCCCACTAACCTGATCAAAGAAAAACCATGAAAAAAGTCAAAATAAAATTTAAAGGCACACAGATCTGAGATAATGCTGTAAGTGTTAATACTGATGTAGATAGAAAGAACAGAAAGAGTTTCAAACAGCCCAATAATGACATTTTATTTTGTTTACACGTAGGTTGTTAAGAATGCATTAGTTCAAGAAGAATTTAAAGATGCAATTCATATTGCATACTGATCAAGTGAAAACAAGTATAAAGTAACTGAATAGTCTAGTGCATATAATCATGTTTTTATAGGATCTGATGTAAACACCAATTATTTGAATGCAATTTCCTTCGACAGTTCAGGATGAATTATTATGAGATAGCTTGAATGAGTCTTTAAAAGTTCAAAAGCTATTTTATTGAGCTCCAATTCTCTAAAGAAAGCCAATGTATTGTTTTTCTAGGACCTTGCAAAGGTCTCAAAAAGATTTAAAGACTGAACCTTTAGAGAATGACTTAGCTTTCCTGACAGAGCCAACAATAGTGTAGTTTTGCCACATCCTGGAGGGCCAAGCAATAAAGTCATCCTGCAGCAAAGACAAGCCAAAGTTAGTCAACTTTCACCTTTCTTAAACTTCTATTCTTTCCTTCCTAAGGAGCACCAAAAAAGTGATAATGTGAAACTCTTCCATTTTTCACTCCATAGGAATTTTTTAGAAGGTATGTGAACCGATTGGAGGAAGATATCAGTCAGTGATAAGGAATATAAGAAATCAGCTGATCTCTTTTAAGGACAGATAGTAAAATGTGTGATACATGCAATAGGTACAACTGATTAATTCTGCAATCAGTAGCTTTGTACTGAGGTCTCGAGAATGTGGGTCAATTACAATCTCAAAAAGTGAAAGCATCCCTCCAGATTGTGACTTCCATTAACTTTGGAAGTTTATATAATAAAATCTATAAATAGACCAAAATCATTGGCTACAATAATCAGCATGCATAAGCCAGAGATATCATATGGACTAACTAAACTGTAGAAGTACCTATATGTTTCTTTTCATGGAGAGTAGAACTCATGGCTTTGTTCATCACCTTTTTGTGTGTATTATCAGCAAATTGGACAAAATCTAATTTGAAAGGATATTTGACCCAAACTAAATCATGTCATGTTTAAATCTGAAGGAGTCATATATATCCATATTTTCAAACTTACTGCAACAAACAGAGCTTTAGAAACATAGTCTTTTGTAACTGAAATTTAAAAAGTCTATTTCATTACCAAAAAGAAATATGAACTCATGGAAGTTTGAATATCCCCTTCATCGTCCCCTTGGGGCCAATAGTTACTTCTCAAAAAGAAAAAAGAAATATGAATTCATGGACAATATCCTTTCAATTAGTGAAAGTTTTTTTTTTTTTTTTTTTTTTTTTGAGTGCTAAATTTTGCTAAATACCTTCCGGGCTTAATAATGCCACTGACATCTTTGATGATGCTTATCTTGGCTTGTTGAGTTTTTGAACCTGGAAGCTTGGCAAGGCCCTGCCACAAACAGAAAGCTCCAATGCCTTAAAAATTTATAAATAAAAGACTCTAGTGGACAATTTGTTTTGAGCTCTTAAAGTCAAGCGGTACAGGTCCATTTCCATGCTTATCCAAAAGATGAATCAGTGAATATGACAAATACAAAATGGCCATCAAGCATTGAGGTATTCACAACATAAGACCAAAGATCATTTTGCAAGGAAGTACCTAATGTAATGACTACCACAGGATATAATATGCATGTCAAATATTTGTTTTTGCTCTCACGTCTCCAGAGGGTCAGCGACTAAATTAAATAGTAAATATGGAAGTCACTCCTACAAGTCAAGATACTTACTGAAATCGTGCTTTTTAGGGTGTTCCAGAGAGTGGGGAGGGGCTTGCCATGAACTACCTCACACTCTGCATCTACACAGAGATTCTCATATCTCACTTCAACAGTAGGCAATTTTACTCCAACTCTGTAAATCAATAATTAACCATAAACAATGAATTATCAGACTATTATAGATGCAGCATTAAATTTAAGCTCATCAAGACAAGGAGATTTGATTCCACTCTAGAGAGAACTTTTCTGGAAACAATCAGACATCCAATAAGAAGCAAACTTAACCACATATTTTAGAATATATTATGCACAACAAAATAGATGTACATGGTATGCACATTCATATAAATTTACAAACATGTGTATGTTTGTGCAATATATGTTAATAGATACATGAATATCATGTGAAAAAAAAGGTTACTTGTCAATTCTCCTTCTAAGCTTTTGCAATAACCGGAGGTTATCATTTTCGATGTGTTTGATAAGCTTCTCTACAAAAATATGCCTTTCTTGAGCTCCAAGTTTGGTAACATCAACCATGTGTTTCCCTTTAGCATCTTCATCTGCACCTGTGCTACCATAAACATCAAACAAAGCTGAAGTAATTCTCTCAAAAGTGGGTAGTCTCTGAATTGAAGCCCATTGCAACTCATATTCATCATTGTCATCAATATCATGTTCAGACTTTACAGCAGAACTGCTCCCAAAACTTAAGGCATGGCTTCTAAATGAAGACCTTATACTTCTTCCAATCTCTGCTAACTCAACTTGCAGAGCCTCTATCTCACCTGGTCCTCCCAGCTGAGCCATTATTGGATAAGCTGAAAAGCTTCAAACTCATACATATATAACGAGAAAGATGAGAGAAAAACACATAATGCAAAGTGCAATGTAATGTATTATCTTAGGAAGTTGATTGCTGTTGAACAGGCCATTTATAGACATGACTAATATTTGTAAGGAAAAAAGCATCATTTGATTTACACCTTTTCCTCCTAATACATTAATTAAATATCAAATAATTTTTCAGATATGATTAAGATTCACAAGGAAAAGGAAATAATAGAATAAAACATGGACAAAAGAGTATATCCATGTACAAAACAGCAAGCTTCATTCAGTTACTGCTAGACCGTTAAATCTTTGTATATGGAAGAATTGATTCCACTGACTTCTTTCAACCAAAGTATGATAAGCACATCTTTGACCCGGACCAAGGTTTTCATGTTCATGGACTATTTGAATAATATTAGGTTCAGCGCCATGAACCATGTCTAATTACTTTTTAAAATGTAGACAACAATCATGCATGCAAACTTCCATAGAATTCAACGGTTCTATGGCAGAAATCTGGAAAGATCACACACAAGCATGTCACATTTATTTTTTAAAAGTGGTTTAAATAATTCAAATCCACATCTGACTCCAATGTGTTGATCCCATGCCTCTTGAAAAAGTGGGCCCCATACAAGTATTAACAACAAAGCTATAAATAAGAGTGTGAATAGAATCTACATCTGACTTGGGTT